>NC_059072.1:362764767-362880588 GCF_020497125.1 Mauremys mutica | reverse complement strand
TGCAGATGGCTCTGTTTTACCTGTAAGTCTTCCTGTATGTGTGTGTGCTGGCAAGTGAGCAATGAAGTCTTGCAGTGACATCTGATCGTGTCACCTGAACTGGAATCCATCTTTAACCTGGTGTCTTTCCCTTGAGAAGGAGGGGGTGGGAACCCAGAGGGGGATAAAGGATTCCCACCTTATCCAAAAGATATATAAAGGGGTGGAACAGAACAAAAGGGAGGAGGAGCCATCATGAAGAATCCCCTAGCTACCACCTGAGCTGGAACAAGAGCTGTACCAGGGGAAAGAATTGTGCCCAGGCCTGGGAGGTGTCCAGTCTGAGGAAAAAAAACTTACTGAAGCATCTCTGAGGGTGAGATTATCTGTATTCAGTTTGATTAGACATAGATTTGGCATTTTATTTTATTTTGCTTGGTGGCTTACTTTGTTCTGTCTGTTACTACTTGGAACCACTTAGATCCTACTTTCTGTATTTAATAAAATCACTTTTTACTTATTAATTAACCCAGAGTCTGTATTAATACCTGGGGGAGCAAACAACTGTGCATCTCTCTCTATCAGTGTTATAGAGGACGGACAATTTATGAGTTTACCCTGCATAAGTTTTATACAGGGTAAAATGGATTTATTTGGGTTTAGACCCCATTGGGAGTTGGGCATCTGAGTGTTAAAGACAGGAACACTTCTGTTAGCTGCTGTCAGGTAAACCTGCAGCTTTGGGGCAAGTAATTCAGACCCTGAGTCTTTGTTGGAGTAGACGGGTGTGTCTGGCTGAGCAAAACAGGGTGTTGGGGTCCTGCGCTGGCAGGGAAAGCAGGGGTAGAAGTAGTCGGCACATCGGGTGGCAGCTCCCAAGAGGGTTTCTGTGATCCAACCCGTCACAGTAAGGGTGCAAAGTTTGCTCGGGGTGCACTGCTGAGACCGAACACTTGCTGCTGATTTTGAGCAGACAGATACCAAGGCTGTTAGAAGGGCACAATGGGGGGCAAGTCGAATCAGGGAGGCTTTCTGTTTTTAAAATGAGAACGAGTAATGTTTGTTGCTATGCTTGGGATTGTAACGCAGAATGAAGTCCAGTTTTGGTAGGTGGAAAGCAGTTGTCATTGTTCAGGCCCAGGGTTCAATGTAAGGAAATGATACAACTGCTTGCTTCTTTGCTGCTGCCATCTGCTATCATAACTTCACCGGAAACAAATCAAGAGTGCTGGTTATTCAAATAACTTTGCTTTTATTGCCAAAAACCCCACCACACCATGCACACACACACAGCTGAGCATAAGTCCAGCTTTCATTTGAAAAGCATGAAGGTTTCCCAGAGGTCTCTCTGGAGGATTCCAGTGAAATCTCAGTGTGCATCAACACCCCGTTCTGCCATACTGCCTAGCTGCACGGGGAAATGCCCAGCACACACAATCACAGCCAGCCTTGTACATTTCTCTGCCCTCAACCCACTTCTTCACTTGACAAAGCAAAACCTTACAGGGGGTCTCCTCTCCTGCTTCTGGCTAACCTGACTGTGACTGCCAAGACTGGCTGGACACCTCCAGAGTGGAGAACAGCTCCTGACTGGATGCAGCACTGGGCAACCCCATCATGGGCACCACATCTTCTAATGTCTCCACCTCTTCATCAATGACTTCCTCCTCTAGTTTAGGTCCAGTTTCTGTCGGCTCCAGCCCCACCGAAGTATTCACGGGGCTCTTGGTGGTGGAAGTGGGGTCGCAGCCAAGGATATCATCCAACTCCTTAGAAAAATGGCAGGTCTGGGGCGCAGCACCAGAGTCACCTTTTGCCTCCCTTGCCTTCTGGTACGCAGGCCTCAGCTCTTTCCCCTTTGCTCTGCACTGCAGCTTGTCCCAATCATAGCCCTTTTCCCGCAAGCTGCAAGAAATCTGCCCAGAGGTATTGAAATTCCTACAGCTAGAGCACAGCTGGGACTCCTCAGCCTCCTCTCCCCAAATACTGAGCAGATCCAGCAGTTCCACAGTGGTCCAAGCAGGAGACCATTTGCTGCATGGAGCCACCATGGCCACCTGGGAAGATGTGATGTGAACACTCCATGCCGAGCAAACAGGAAGGGGAATTTCAAAATTCCTGGGCCTTCAAAGGGGGAAGAGTTGAAAGTCCTGACCACAGTGATTAGGATGGGCATTGTGGGGTGCCTTCCAGACACCAGTTAAAGTGATGAAATCAAGTACGATGTCTACACTGGCACTTCAGCAACAAAACTTTTGCATAAAAAGCTATTAACATTTTCTCTCCATCCAGGTGTTTGTCCTGCGACCATCACCCAAGACCCTGGGCACATACAGGGTATCAGGGGAACATATGGTACATGCAGGAGACGCTGTTCTGCCTCAACGTTGGACACCTTCTCCCCTACTCCATGTCAGATTCCAACTCAAGCGATTTCACCAACCCCTCCACCTTCATCCTGCTGGGTATTCCTGGCCTGGAGGCAGCCCATATCTGGATCTCCATCCCCTTCTGCACCATGTATGCCATAGCCATCTTGGGGAACTTCACCATCCTGTTCATCGTAAAGACAGAGCCGAGCCTCCATGTGCCCATGTACTATTTCCTCTGCATGCTGGCCATCACCGACCTGGTCCTATCTACGTCCATCGTGCCCAAAATGCTGAGCATCTTCTGGTTCTATTCCAGGGAGATCAATTTCAGTGCCTGCCTCACCCAGATGTACTTCATTCTCAGCTTCACTGCAATGCAGTCTGGGATCCTCGTGGCCATGGCTTTTGATCGCTACGTGGCCATCTGCGATCCCCTGAGACATTCCACCATACTGACAAACCCCATGGTGGCCAAAATTGGCCTGGCCATGATGCTGCGCGGCATCATGCTCATACTGCCCCATCCCTTCCTGGCAAGGAGGTGGCCATATTGCAGAACCAACATCATTCCGCACACGTACTGCGAGCACATAGCTGTGGTGAAGCTGGCCTGCGCCGACATCCGTGTCAGTAGTTACTACAGCCTGTCTGTGGCATTTTTGGTGATCAGTCTGGATGTGTTTTTTATCACCTTGTCCTATACCCAGATCCTCAGGGCCATCTTCAGCCTCCCAACAAAGGACGCCCGGCTCAAGACTTTTGGGACCTGCGGCTCCCACCTCTGTGTCATCTTAGCCTCTTACATCCCACATCTCTTCTCTGCCCTCACACAACGGTTTGGGCAAAACATGGCCCTGCATTTGCGCATTCTCATGGCCAACGTGTACCTCCTGGTGCCCCCCATCTTAAACCCCTTCATCTATGGGGTGAGGACCCAACAGATTCAGGATAGGCTGCTCCAGCTCTTTACTCATAAAGGGACCTAAAGTTTTCTCTTGGTTCTCTGGATCTCAGACTGAGCTCCATGCAGAGCTGGCTGGTGACACGGCACTGGGCCCTCTTCCCTGAATCACTGACTGGCCAGTAAAAGAGACTTTAAATCCTTTCCTGAAGTTACTGTGGTTTTCAGCGTCACAAATTGGGGAATCTGCCTATGTACAACTCATAGGGTTGCCCCCTTTCTAATTGCTGGTAACTGGAAGCCTCAGGCCCTGCCTCTCTGCCCTGCCTCTTCCCCCAGGTTCTGCCACAGCTCTGCCTCTTCCCCTCAAAGCCCCTCCCCTCACTCGCTCCTCTCCTCCCCACCCCCTGTCACTCTCTGGATCATCCCTGACACTCTGCACTCCAAAGCACCTCCTATTTACCATGGTGATGTAATTATGGTATGTTTTGTACAGAGTATGCCCTGTGAGGTATCATTCTAAAAGTCTTAATCTGCTAAACATTGATATCCCCTGGGGTTGTATGCGCTGTCATTGTATGTGAAGCTATGAAATCCTGCTATGTGTGAGTTACTAAAGTGTGATGTGAGGCTGGAAACACCCAAAACCAGCCTTTTAGGTATGTCAAAGGAGTAGCCAGATACTTTGAATGGGGGAGGGGAACCCAGACTGCAAAGCAGATGCAGCCTGTGCCTCAAGACTCTGTAAGCCTGCTTGTATCATCAGTCGGGGTGAGATATAGACAATTCTAATTCACAGCCCTCTGTGGAGAAAGAAATGGTTCAGGACTATTTTAAAAAGCTAGAAGAGTACAAGTCCATGGGGCCGGATGTGCTGCATCCGAGGGTGCTAAAGGAGTTGGCGGATGTGATTGCACAGCCATTGGCCATTATCTTTGAAGACTCATGGCGAGCGGGGGAGATCTTGGATGACTGGAAAAAGGCTAATGTAGTGCCCATCTTTTAAAAAGGGAAGAAGGAGGATCTGGAGAACTACAGGCCAGTCAGCATCACCTCTGTCCCTGGAAAAATCATGGAGCTGATCCTCAAGGAATCGATTCTGTAGCACTTAGAGGAGAGGAAAGTGATCAGGAACAGTCAGCATGGATTCACCAAGGGCAAGTCATGCCTGACTAACCTAATTGTCTTCTATGAGGCGATAACTGGCTGTGGGGATGAGGGGAAAGCAGTGGATGTGTTATTCCTTGACTATAGCAAAGCTTTTGATTTGGTCTCCCACAGTGTTCTTTCCCATAAGTTAAAGGAATATGGGCTGGATGACTGGACTATGATCAATGGCTCCATGTCTAGTTGGCAGCCGGTACCAAGCGGAGTGCCCTAAGGGTTGGTCCTGGGGCTGGTTTTGTTCAATATCTTCATTAATGATCTGGAGGATGGTGTGGACTGCACCCTTAGCAAGTTTCCAGATGACACTAAACTGGGAGGAGTGGTAGATATGCTGGAGGGTAGGGATAGGATAGGCTACAGGGGGACCTAGACAAATTAGAGAATTGGGCCAAAAGAAATATGATGAGGTTCAACCAGGACAAGTGCAGAGTCCTGCACTTAGGATGGAAGAATCCCATGCACTACTACAGACTAGGAACCGAATGGCTAGGCAGCAGTTCTGCAGAAAAAGACCTAGGGGTTACAGTGGATGAGAAGCTGGATATGAGTCAACAGTGTGCCCTTGTTGCCAAGAAGGCTAATGGCATTTTGGGTTGTATACGGAGGGGCATTGCCAGCATATCGAGGGATGTGATCATTCCACTCTATTAGACATTGGTGAGGCCTCATCTGGAGTATTGTGTCCAGTTTTGGGCCCCACACTACAAGAAGGATATGGACAAATTGGAAAGAGTCCAGTGGAGGGCAACAAAAATTATTAGGGGACTGGAGCACATGAAAGTCTGAGGGAACTGGGATTGTTTAATGTGCAGAAGAGAAGGATGAGGGGGGATTTGATAGCTGCTTTCAACTACCTGAAAGGGGGTTCCAAAGAGGATGGATCTAGACTGTTCTCAGTGGTATCAGATGACAGAACAAGGAATAATTACCTGAAGTTGCAGTGGGAGAGGTTTAGGTTGGATATTAGGAAAAACGTTTTCACTAGGAGGATGGTGAAGCACTGGAATGGGTTATCTAGGGAGGTGGTGGAATCTCCTTCCTTAGAGGTTTTTAAGGTCAGGCTTGACAAAGCCCTGGCTGGGATGATTTAGTTGGGGATTGGTCCTGCTTTGAGCAGGGGGTTGGACTAGATACCTCCTGAGGTCCCTTCCAACCTGATATTCTATTATTCTATCTAGTGTGTATAAATCTTAGAATGCAAGTTTGTTTGATTTCCAAAGTAACCTGCTTTGATCTGTTTCCTGTCCCTTATAATTACATAACATCCATCCTTCTGTTAATAAACCTGATTTATGTTTTATCTTAACCAGTTTGTTTTTGAGTGAGGTGTTTGAGAATCTTAGCTCCGTTAGCAAAGGCTGGTGCAGATCTTCCCCTCATCGAGGGAGGAGCAGACTATTTAATGAATTTACGCTGTACAGATCGCTGTGCAGTGCAAGACGGTCTAATTCTGGGTGTATGCTCCAGTAGGGGTGCAAGGCTGGGAACTGGGAACTTCTCTGGTGCCTCCATTGTTGGTCCATGAGTGGATTAGGTAAAGCACTCAGGTAACTCAATTGGGGGTGCCACCACCTGCTGTTGTGTTGGGTGGTAACAGGGCCCAGGGGGGCTGGCTGGCTGTATGTCACCAGCAAAGCAGGGGGAGAGGCCAACCCAGCTAAATGGTTTGTGGGAGAGCAGTTCCATCAGCTTCCTGGCTATACCCCAAAACAACACCCTGGCACCCCCATATTCACCATTGTTATATAGTTGCCACAAATCTTGTAGAAACTATGTCATGTGAGGTGTCAATGGAAAAGCTATGGTTTGATGATCTTATTTGTATGCATATTTCATTTTTGCTTGAAGTTATGAATATTGACTATATATCTGTGTTTCAAATGTGTTTGCTTCTGTGGTAACGTCCACAAGGTAGTTTCCATGCAGTCGAGCCAGAACTTTGTGAATGGACTGTTCATGTTGATGTCCCATCAGAAAGCACAATGAGCCATGGAAGAAGCTTATCCCCACCTGATGGACTTTCCTGAGAACATTCAAGCCAGAATATGGGTAATGGTCCCTGCTATGACTCATTGAAGCACGCAAGGGAATGTGACCAGCTCATGTGACACCAGACTCCATCTTGTGCCTGTACTTTCCCACTAACTGTGCTGGGGGCTTCGTTTGGGACAATGAAGTTCCCTGCACGTGGCAGAAGCTATAAAAGGGGGATGTGACATCAGTCCTAGGCATCACTCCCCCCACAACTCAACACCTCAAAACACAGCTAGAGAGAAAAGATTTTGATTGGGGAGGTGGTCCCAGGCTGAAAAGGAGAATTCCCGGCCCATGTATGGAAGTTTGATGAACTATTTGTACCATCAGGGTGAGATATTGCTTGATTCAAACCCTGTCTAGTTTATAGAACTCAGATTGTGATTTCACTTTATTTCTTAGGTATTTTACTTTAATCTCTACACTTAGTTATAATCACTTAAAATCTGTCCTTCTTTAGTTAAAAAATCGATTTTATGTTTTTTACCTAAACCAGTGTGTTGTTTGAAATGCAAAAGGGAAATCTGCTCAGGAACAGGGGCTGGTGCATTTTACTCTCCACACTGAGGGAGGGACAGACTGGGTAATAAACTTACACTGGTCAGGCTTCTGGAGACTGAAGACTCCAGGAAGTACTATCATCGTAATACCACCGATCACCCGAGGGATAGACGATACTCCTATTGATATGCTAATTGGCAATGGTTCTCTCCATATAGCTCAGGCTGTTAAAGTGTCTGTCTGCAGCAAGAAGGAGCAGTCTGCTGGGACCTCAGATGGAAAGGGAAAAGTCCCAGGAACTGGTGAAGAAAAGAGAGTCTCCTTGATTCCCCTGCAGCAGTGGGAAACTGCATGCTTCCAGGGGTGGCGGTGGTTGAAACCAGCTCCTGCCCTTCTGCTGAAGGCAGCGCTGCCTCCGGGAAAAAAATGTCCATGTTGCTGCTAAACAAGGGACAAACCCAATGCTAGGGAGTATAGGGAGATGTGTTCCAGAGGGGAGCCCAATGATAGAATCATAGAAACCACTGAGGAGGTGGGTGTGGGTTCCTTTAACACGGCAGCAGAAGGTAACACCACCTCAGGAACGGAGGGGTGTATGGATCCTGCCACGGAGACAACTGTCTAGGCTGTTAGCTGTGAGCCCTTCCCGGCTGACCAGGGGAGAGATCCCACTCTAGAGAGCATAGGGGTATGTGTCCTAGAGGGGGGCCCAGGGGAGGAATAGTGGGGGGTACAGGAATGTCTCCTCACTGATCACATGGGGGAGGATGCCCAGGACAGAACTGAAGATTCAGCATTTGTGCTCCCAGGTACCCAAGCTGTGGCTCAGGCTTCGAGAGGGAACTGTGTAACTGACCTGCCGGAGGGGAGCAGTCACACAACTCGCCTCTCGGGGATAGAGAGCGGGTGACGGAGGGTACCACAATCCAGCTCCCGACTTCTCAGGACTTTGTTCCTGACGTGCTTGTGACAACTAACTATGTCCCTTTAAAACAGGATGCAGGTCCAACTGAATCAAGGGCTGTCTGTGGAAATGCTAATGACTCAACTGACAGAGGGGAGGAGGAAATTTTAGATTTTAAAGGATTCACAACAGAGTGATTTGTGGGTAAGATCTAACTTGTATATTTACCTGGGTCTGGGGCTTGGTCCTTTGGGATCGGAAGAACCTTTTTTCTTTTACTGGGGTGTTGGTTTTCATAACCATTCATCCCCATAAGGAGTGGCACTGGTGGTGATACAAGGGAACTGGAGTATCTGAGGGAATTGCTTGAATAACTTCTGGTTAGCCAGTGGGGTAAAATCAAAGTCCTCTCTCTTTGGCTGTATTGGCGCCTTAAATGTAAAGAACCCCCAGCCTTGGGCTTTGACTTCCCTGCTCTAAGCAATTTGTCCTCAATTGATACTCTCAGTAGTGTCCCGCCAAAGGCCGCCTCGTTACAAGGGGATACTGAGGGGAAAGGAAAGCCAGTAACTAAAAACATGTTAAGGTTCAGGGAGGAGTTGAAAGACACAATGGGTATTGAACAAATCAAAGTGTCCAAGCAGAAGGTGTGGTATAATAAAAATACTTGGAAACACCTACCTGTGATAAAAGATTTTGTGTTATTGTTAAATCTCATGATGCAATGTCTGTTGCTAATGGGAAATGTTATAACAAAGAATTTGGTACTGATGGTAAATCCTATGAAAAGGTGTCACATGCATGATTTTTGGGGAAAGCTTTCAGACGTGCTACAAATAGAAACAAGAAGCCGTATGCAGATACTGCTTCTCAGCTATCACCTGTAAACAGGCTCAAAGCTCATCACAGCAGGGAAACCATAATAAATCTGGTCTTCTGTGTGGAAGGGGAAACTGAGGCACACCACTGCATAGCATTGATGAATATCTGTATTGAGTTATCACCAGTTAGAAAAGCACAATGGTTTTACAATGCTGCACAGATACAAGGAGAGGTTTTCTAGTGACGCAGAGAAGGCACACAGAACTTTTTAAAAACACATGTGGAGAACACTACAATGTTTGCAACACTTAGGTGTTGAATGTTCCAAACCTTGAGAAGGCCTTGTGCACACTCCCTCCAAATTAGTCAATGACAAACACTCCTGCAGTAAACTAAGTGGGGAGGTGTGACATTCTGTGCCCCAAAACAACTCCCTGGCACTCCCATATTTACCATGGTGATATGATATGTAAGGTATCAATGAAAAAGTTATGGTCTGCTGACTATGATTACCCTATTTGTATGCATGTATCATTTTTGTACCTAAAGTTCTGAAAGTGTGCGAGGGCATGTGACCAGCTCATGTGACACTGGATTCCATTTGTGCCTGTACTTTTACACTAACTGCTCTGGGGGCTTTTGCTTAGGGTACGTCTACACTACAAGACTATTTCGATTCATCTTAATTCGAATTTCTGGAATCGACCTAATGAAGTCGAAGTTGTGTATCCACAATAAATACACTAATTCGACTGTGTGAGTCCACAGTAACGGGCGAAGCGTCGACTTTTGAAGCGGTGCATTGTGGGAAGCTATCCCACAGTTCCCGCACTCCCCGCCGCCCATTGGAATGCTGGGATTTCCCACCAATGCATGCTGGGGGCGGGAAATTGTGTGGAGGGTGGTTTTGGGTAACTGTCATCATTGAACCGTCAATCACGCCCAGCATCCCTCCCTGAAAGCGCCAGCTGGCAATCTGTTCGTGCACTTTTCTTCTCAGTGACAGCGCGGGCGCCACAGCACTGCGAGCACGGATCCCGCTGCAGTTGTGGCCGCTGTCAGCTCCTCGCAACTTATCGTCCACGTCTTCCGCAGTCAGCTGCTGAGAAATTTGGCTAATTTTCAATGGTGCTGCGAGCAGTGGTGGACCATGGGGGACGTTTTACCAACATCAACGTCGGGTGGCCAGGCAAAGTTCATGACGCGCGTGTTTTCAGGAACTCTGGTCTGCTTAGACGCCTGCAGGAAGGTAGTTTCTTCCCGGACCACAAAATAACGCTTGGGATGTGCAGATGCCCATACTGATCTTAGGGGCCCCAGCCTACCCGCTAATGCCCTGGCTCGTCACGCCCTATGCAGGCACCTTGCACAGTGACAAGGAAGTCTTCAAGTACCAGCGAGCAGCGAGCAGCGTGAAGTGTGACTGTTCAGTTTCTTCACAGAGAAGCTGAACCTGCCCCTGTTTCTTTACCAAGTGACTGTTGACTAGCCTCTGCAGTTACATACCCCGTCCACCCCGCTTCCCCAACTTCTAACACACATTTAAAAATTAAAGTACGTGCTCCACTGTAGCTTTACAACGGTGTCTTTATTGATGACTTTGCGTTAAAGGGTTGAAACTGGGACGCACACTGTGCTGGGTAGGGTGTGTGGTCATGTAAAGACCGCCTCTAAAGTCGAGGTTTGACATGCTCCCGCTCCCAGACCGGTCAGCAGTGCCGGACTGGTTGTTTCAACGGATCCTGCCATCCCTCCTTTTTTGGACTCTGTGTGCGGGGGCTATGTGGCCTTGTTGCGGGGGAGGACGGATACAGATTCCTCTGCTGCGTGGCTCTGCGGTCCATTACAGGGACCGTTGCATGACATCTGTAACCCCCCTCCCCCGCTACAAATGCACGTACCACCCCCAACGACAGAAAACCTGCAAACCACCTCCCATACCAGCTAACCGCCTACTGACTGCACTGTGTGTGTGTCATGCTGCTGATCCAGCCCCCGTCTCTGTACCCTGCTAAAGGTGACTGTCCTATGCATTACACTACCCCCTCAACCACCCAACGACCCACCCAAGACATCTAACACAGCGTTGTGTAAAAAACCATGACGGAAAAAGTAAGTAACAGAAAACTACTTTTAATAATCAAGAACACAGTAAGGGAAGGACTTTTCAAAATGTAGTAACTGATAGCTTTTGGGTAATTTAACACTGTCCTGTGGTGCAGTGACAGTTTTCACGGCCCCTGGTGACCCTCCTTCTTGTTATTTTTGATGAGGGGGGGATTGGAGTTTGAGGCGGGGGTGGGCGGTTGCAGATACAGTGCAGGGGGGCTCTGTCTTCCTGCCTGCGGTCCTGCAGAACATCGACAAGGCGCCTGAGCATGTCCGTTTGCTCCCTCATTAGTCCAAGCAGCGTTTGAGTCGCCTGCTGGTCCTCCTGACGCCACCTGTCCTCCCGTTCGCAGAGTGAGCGGTGCTGCTGACTGAGGTTCTCCCTCCACTGGCTCTGCTGGTCCGCCTCGGCTCTGGAGCAGCCCATAAGTTCAGCAAACATCTCGTCCCTTGTCTTTTTCTTACGCCTTCTAGTTTGCGCCATCATCTGTGAGGGGCATGGTGCATCAGGTCGTGATACAGTTGCACCTGTGTGATGTCAAAAAGGTAGTGAATTTCTTACAATGATACATTTTTTAAACAAAAAAACATAGTCTACTCGGTGTCTGTGAACAAGAGTATGCACAGCACCTGTCTCATGCGCACTCACTAATGGAAAGTTCGATTTCTCTGAATGCGCTTTCATTGCCTGGGGTATTGGGCTGCAGATCAGAGAACCTTTGCAGGAAAGAAGAATTCGTGTAGCAGCAAGGCATGGTAAGCCAAACACTTTTGGATTCATAGAAGTGAATGTACAGCTCTGTCCTCTTGATGCAGGCAATCCTGAAAGCATAAACTCAACCCCTGTTGCACCCCCTCGCAGCTGTTCACTGGGAAAGATCCCTGTATGCTGCCACTCTGTAGACTGCAGCACGTGGCTGTTAAGTGAGGCTTCTTGTTATGCAAAGGAACAGTTAAGCGCTCCCATTACTAATAGTACCCCAATTACTCTAATTTCATGCAGGAGTGTGCGAGAGAGATCACCCTGAGGAGAGTCTCACGTGCAGAGAGAGTGCGCATGCTGGAAGAAAGCCACCACCACCCAGGGGCCTACTCTGCCATGCTCGTGAGGGCAATGGTTCCGGAGTTCCAGCTTGTAGCATGGAAAGGCAAAGTGTGCTACCTCGGGGCACACGATAAGCTAGCTCTGCCAAGGAACCTCCTGCATAGACTTTCAGATTACCTCCAGGAGAGTTTCCTGGAGATATCTTATGAAGATAAAAGTTCCATCCCCCTGTATGTAGACCTTCTGTTCTCCTAATGTCTCTCCCTGTTTAATTACTAAAAAAATGTTAACTCGTTGGTCTTAGCTGCTTTTAATAAATAAATGTTAACTTGTTTAAAGCACTTACGGACTGATCCTTCTCCCGATTCAGGGTCCGTGGTAACGGCTGGGGAGGGTTGGTAGGGGATCTCAGTGAGGGTGAGGAAGAGATCCTGGCTGTCGGGGAAAGCGCCGTCGACTGCCTCGTCCTCCTCATCTTCCCCGTCCGCGAACATCTCCGAGGAACAGTCCGTTGACACTATCCCATCCTCAGAGTCCACGCACACTGGTGGGGCAGTGGTGGCAGACCCACCGAGAATGGCATGCAGTGCCTCGTAGAAGCGGCATGCCTGGGGCTGGGCTCCGGAGCGTCCGTTTGCCGCTCTGAGTTTCTGGTAGCCTTGTCTCAGCTCCTTGACTTTCACGCGGCACTGCATTGCATCCCGGCTGTATCCTCTGTCTCTCATGGCTTTGGAGACCTTCTCGAAGGTCTTTGCATTCCGTTTGCTGGAGCGCAGCTCCGAAAGCACAGACACATCGCCCCACACAGCAATCAGATCTGAGACTTCCCGGACAGTCCATGCTGGGGACCTCTTTCTAGTCTGAGATTGCCTGGACTCCTCTGCTGGAGAGCTCTGCATCGTTGCAGGTGCTGCTGAGCTCGCCCCGATGAGCAACCAGGACATGGGATTCAAACTGTCCAGACAGGAAAAGGAATTCAAATTTTCCCAGGGCATTTCCTGTGTGGCTGGTCAGAGCATCCAAGCTCCGACTGGCGTCCAGAGCGTCAACAGAGTGTTGCACTGTGGGATAGCTCCCGGAGCTACTAAGATCGATTCGCATCCACACCTAGCCTAATTCGACATAGCCATGTCGAATTTAGCGCTACTCCCCTTGTCGAGGTGGAGTACCGAAGTCGAACTAAGGAGCCCTCTATGTCGAATTAAAAGGCTTCCTGGTGTGGACGGGTGCACGCTTAATTCGATTTAACGCTGCTAAATTCGATTTAAAGAGCTAGTGTGGACCAGCCCTTAGAAAAACGAAGTTCCCTCCACATAGAAGAAGCCATAAAAGGTGGAAGTATCAAAATCACTTGGTCTCACTCCCCTCCACACCTGGAAAAACCTTAGGAACAAGGGCAAAACTGGTGATTTGGTGCCCAGACTGAAGAGATTCCTAGCCTGTGTATGGAAGGCAGTTGGACTGTTTGTACCATCAGAGTGACACACTGTATGGTTCAAATCCTGTCTAGTTTCTAGAACTCAGATTGTCATTTTGCTTTATTTCTTAGGTAATCTACTTTTATATGTACACTTATTACTTATAATTACTTAAAATCTATCCTTCTGTAGTTAATAAATCGGATTTATGTTTTTTACCTAATACAGTGTGTTCTTTCAAATACAAAAGGGAAACCTGCCCAGAGACAGGGGCTGGTCCATTGTCCTCTACACACTGAGGGAGGGGCGGACTGGGTAAAAACTTACACTCACCAAGCTTCTGACTAGGGTAAGACGGTGCAGCTCTGGGGTCCTAGGCTGAGGAGCTGGGGTGGGGGGGAATTGCCTGGAGCCTCTCTATTGTTGGTGCATAAGTGCCTAGTGAAAGCATTCATGTAACTGCAGCTGGGTGCGTCCCTGGCTGTGTCTGGCTGTGGAAGTGCAAAACCAGGAGAGGATTGCAGCTTGTCACGGCCTCACAGTGTGAGCGGGAGCCCAGGTTGGTTTGCCACAGGGCTCAGTGGTATCCCCATTCCAGGTTTCATCCTGAGCATGTCTGTCACATCCACCTAAGGAACAAGCCCTGCTATACCATGAATCCATTTCCTTCTTGTCATGCCCTCAGTTACTAATGGAGAGACTGTGGTTACGGCAGGGAAATCAGGACTCCTCGGTTCTGTCTGTCATTCTCTGTGTGACCTTCACCGAGTCACATCTTCCTTTGCCTCATTTTACCTATCAGTATAATGGGTATATTTTCATAGTCACTTTCCTTTGCTAGATGTTTTGAAGATCCTTCAATGAAAGTTGCTATACAGTATGATGATAGTTACTGATGAGAATTACAGATCTCATCAGTGCCTGCAGAAAGTGTTCGTGTCTCCCCTCAGTCACCTTTCTCCAGATCTCTCTGGCTACTATCTACCCATTAATACTGGGCCTTTACAGAGTATCAGACCCTATGGAGAGCTGGGCATTATCCTGAGTTTTCTTACTAAGCAACTACTTTTAAAAAATACACAGAGCAGCCAATTCCTCTCTAACTCAGCGGAGAGGCGAAGGGTTCTCATCTCCCTTTGGGAAAGTCCCTTAATTACTGTTTACTTCTGAAGCTGGATAAATAGCACAGAAGCGCAGACAAGGAAAGAAAGACATTGGCTAGAGTGTCTCCAGTCTCCAGCCAGTTTCCATTCAGTTGCAGCTTCTCCCCTAGAGGCAGAGCGAACCCCCCTGGGATTGCTCACAGCTATATTATAAACGGTGCACACCCCTGTGTCAGCTCTCGGCGTGGGCAGCTGCTGCAGATGGTGGGGTGAGAGAGGTGTGGGAAACGGCTGCCTGCGAGGGATTCCCAGGGAAGACACATCTGTCTCAGAATTCACAGGTACCCAGCTCTTGCTTAGGAGCTCACCTGCTCGACAAACCCAGTGCAATGTGGGCGTGATGGGATAGAGAGTAAGTCCGTGGTCCTTTCCACTCTGCACAGCCATTAGCCAGCCCAGGGCCCTTGCCACAAGGGATGAGTTTGCTCCAATATCACTGGCCAAAATGTCCCTCTTTGCTCCCCTTGGAGGAAGAACTGAGTAAGCTGTGTGTGAGTTAATGCACAGGGACTCTCACCTCCTCCTCTTGCATTTCAGGGCTCTGGCTATTAACGGGTGGGGGGCGGTTCTCACCTGACTTTCTGATAGAAAGCATGGAGGTGCTAGGGCTCCTCACTGGAATAATTATATGAATTTTTCAACATGGGCAAGACGTCTTTTCTCCTGGCTTCATTCGAGAATTTGGCTGAACTGTTATGCCTGAAACTTTCAAAAAACAATTCAGTCGGATGCAGACACCCAGTGTTGGAAATTTCAGTCCCTGGCTGTGTCTGGCTGTGGAAGTGCAAAACCTGGAAAGGATTGTAGCTTGTCACAGCCTCACAGTGTGAGAGGGAGCCCAGGTTGGTGTACTAGAGGGCTCAGCGGTACCCCCGTTCTAGATTGCATCCTGAGCAAGGCTGTCACATCCACCTAAGGAACAAGCCCTGCTACACCATGAATCCATTTCTTTCTTGTTATGCCCTCAGTTACTAACGGAGAGACCGTGGTTACAGTAGGGACGTTAGGGCTCCTGGGTTCTGTCTGTCATTCTCTGTGTGACCTTCACCAAGTCACGTTTCCCTTTGCCTCAGTTTACCTATCAGTATAATGACGATATGTTCATAGTGACTTTCCTTTGTTAGGTGTTTTGAAGATCCTTCAATGAAACCTGCTGCACAGTATGATGATAGTTACTGATGAGAATTACTGATCTCTGATCCCTTAGCGATAGCCCCATGTGCCTGCAGAAAGTGTTCGTGTCTCCCCTCAGTCACCTTTCTCCAGATCTCTCTGGCTACTATCTACCCTTTATACTAGGCCTTAACAGGGTATCAGACTATTATGCCTAGTTTTCTTACTAATCAACTACTTTTTAAAAATACACAGATACACAGAGCAGCCAATTCCTATCTGACTCAGCGGAGAGCCCGAGGGTTCTCATCTCCCTTTGGGAAAGTCCCTTAATGACTGTTTACTTCTAAAGCTGGATAAATAGCACAGAAGCGCAGACAAGGTAAGAGAGACATTGGCTAGAGTATCTCCAGTCTCCAGCCTGTTTCTATTCAGATGCTGCTTCTCCCTTAGAGGCTGAGCAAACCCCCCTGGGATTGCGCACAGCTATATTATAAACGGTGCACACCCCTGTGTCAGCTCTCGGTGTGGGATGCTGCTGCAGATGCTGGGGTGAGAGAGGGGTGGGAAACGGTTTCCTGTGGGGGATCCCCAGGGAAGACACGTCTGTCTCAGAACTCACAGGTACCCATCTGTCATAAACATACAGCTAAGGGCAGTATAAAATCCCTCTTTACCCTGTAAAGGGTTAATTCCTCTTTTGCCTGTAAAGGGTTAAGAAGCTCAGATTACCGGGGTGGCACCTGACCAAAAGGACCAATAGGGGGAGAAGTTTTTCTGTCTGTGTCTCTCGGAGCCAGCCAGGAAACAGGGCAGGGGAAAAAAAGCATCTAGTCTTGCAGAAATAGTAAGTAATAGCAGAAAAGAAATGCATTCGATTACCTCTTTTTTTTTAGCTTGTGAATTTTCCCTGTTTTTGTAAGTTTAAGGTTTTGCCTAGAGGGGAAATCCTCTGTGTTCTTGAGTCTTTTGTTATTCTGTAAAGTACTTACCATCCTGATTTTACCAAGGTGATTCTTTTACCTTTTCTTTAATTAAAAATCTTCTTTTAAGAACCTGATTGATTTTTCATTGTTCTTAAGATCCAAGGGCTTGGGTCTGTGTTCACCTGTACCAATTGGTGAGGATATTATTCTCAAATCTCCCCAGGAAAGGGGTGTAGGGGTTTGGGGGGATATTTGGGGAAGGTAGGGCTCCAAGTGGCCCTCCCTGAATGTTTGTTTAAATCACTTGGTGGTGGCAGCGATACTAAGGCTAGAAAGGAATTTGTGCCTTGGGGAAGTTTTTAACCTAAGCTGGTAAAAATAAGCTTAGGGGGTCTTTCGTGTGGGTCCCCACATCTGTACCCCGGAGTTCAGAGTGGGGAAGGAACCCTGACACCATCTCTTGCTGAGGAGCTCACCTGCTTGACAAACCCAGTGCAATGTGGGCGTGATAGGATGGAGAATAGGTCTGTGGTCCTTTCGTCTCTGCAGAGCCATTAAACATGCTGGGGCCCTTGCCACAGGGGATGTGTTTCCTCCAGTAGCACTGGCCAAAATGTCCCACTTTGCTCTGCCCCTGGCTGATGGCCTCCAGCTCCGAGGTGGCCGCATTTCAGTGGCACAGGGAATCCTTCAGGATAAAAGCTTTTAGTAGATCGACAATACAAGGCCAAATTCTGAGGCCGTGGCCCATATGTTCTCAGGCTCCACTAATGCAAAACTCCCTTTGGAGTAAGAACTGAGTAAAGACCTCAGGAGCCAGCTGTGTGTGAGTTAATGCTCAGGGACTCTTGCATTTTGGGGCTCTGGCTATTAACAGGCTCTCACCGGACTTTCTGATGGAAAATATGGAGGTGCTGAGGCTCCTCACTGGAATAATTATATGAATTTTTCAACATGGGCAAGACGTCTTTTCTTCTGGCTTCAGGCTTCTCCTGGCTGAACTGTGATGCCTGAAACTTCAAAAAACAATTCAGCCAGAAGCAGACACCCAGTGTGGGAAATTTCAGTCCAAATGGTTAAAGTTTTGCAAACTTATAAGCAACTGAAATGACGTCTCCTAACTGAAGGTGTCAGGCAGCTGTTAGGATATAGATAGTCAGGCCTGTCTGCAAAGGCCCATACTTTAAGAATTTAGGTGCATTATCAGTTAGCTAGTTATAGAAGTACAAAAGAAGGATCAAAATCAGCCTGCCTGTTTATAGGTCTTCTATCACTAGGATAGTCTGAGGCCTTGTTCTTAGGCTAAGGTCTTTGGCTAAACAGCAGGGGCAGCCTTAAGCTGGGAAGCGAATGGTCACGTCCTCACCAGTCACACTGAAATAAGGCAGTTTTGGGCTGTTAAAAAGGTGATTAATCGATCACCTCCAGAGGAAGGGAAGAGCCTAGAAGATGTAAAAGGAAACTTAGTTTGAGATCATCCTGTCCGGCAAAAACTCACTTATCAATAGCAGGGGTGAAATCCTCATTTCTGTATTGTTCTGTCACTGTTGTCTGCACTTCCCTGTTGTTTGTCTGTATAATCTCTGTCTGGTTCTGTGATTGTTTCTGTCTGCTGTATAATTCATTTTGTTGGGTGTAAACCAATTAAGGTGGTGGGATATAACTGGTTAAAGAACCATATTACAATGTTAAGCTAAGCAGTTACTATATAGTCTGCAGTCAATCAGGAAGTGGAGGGGGGATGGAAAGAGGGAATGGGGGTGGGGGAATTGGGATCATGTTTTGCTAAAGGGGGGAATGGGAACAGGGACACAGGCAAGGCTCTGTGGTGTCAGAGCTGGGAAGGGGGACACTAAGGAAGGAAACTGGAATCGTGCTTGCTGGAAGTTCACCCCAATAAACATCAAATTGTTTGCACCTTCAGACTCTGGGTACTGCTGCTCTCTGTTCACGTGAGAAGGGCCAGGGAAAGGGAGGGTGAAGGGATAAGCTCTCCAACAACAGTCCAAATGGTTAAAGTTTGATAGACTTATAACCAACTGAAAATGAGCTCTCCTAATTGAAGGTGTCAGACAGCCTTAACTAACCATGGTGCCACCAGCATCACCTGCAATGGCCAATCCACTTGTGAATCCCATTCAGCTATGCTCTTTGCTCCAATAATGCAGCAAGGAGTTCCACTGGCCACATATGGATAATGTAATCAATTTTCTTTTCTCAGTGTTATATGTGCAGACTTTCAATGTAATTGAATGTTTCCTTGTTCGTGTATTATGAGACAGAGTAAATATAAATGTCTGATCTACTTTCTTTATCAATAGATTCATAGGGTTTAAGATCGGAAGGGACAATTACATCATCCTGTCTGACCTTCTGTATAACACAAGCCATTAAATTTAGGGTTAGGGTTACCCCTGTATTAAGCTCCATCCTTGTGTTTAACTAAGATCTGGTCTACACTAGGATTTTACATTGTAGAATCATAGAGCCACATGGTGAGAAGGGACCTGCAAGGGTCAGCTAGTCTAACCCCTGCCAAGATGCAGGATTTGTTGTGTCTAAACTATCCAGGACAGATGACTCCAGCCTCCTTTGGAAAACCTCCAGTGAAGGCGCTTCCACAACCTGCCTAGGCGACTGTTCCATTGTCCTCCTGTTCTTACAGTTAGGGAGTTTTTTCTGAGATTTAATCTAAATCTGTTATGAGTATGAGTATCAGAACCAATTTTCTCCATCTTTTTTATAGCAGCCTTTTAAATATTTGAAGTCCACTATCATGTACCTCCTTAATCGCCTCTTTTCCAAACTAAATATACCCCGTTCCTTCTGCCTTTGCTCCTATGGTTTGCATTCCATCCCTTGGATCATCTTTGTCACTCAACTCTGGATCCTTTCCAGTTTCTCTACATCGTTTCTAGACAGAGGTGACCAAAATTGCGCACAGCACTCCAACTGAGACCTACCCAGTGCTGAGTAGAGAGAGTGCTGAGTACCATGACTTGCGCGCTATGCCTGTTAATGCAACCCAAAATTGCATTTGCTTTTTTTGCAACAGCAAAATAATCCACACCCCTGACAGCTGTCGCTATATCTACCTAACCCCAATGTAAACGGCATGAGGTCACCAGAACAATTCTTCTATCGACCTCGCTACCATCTCTCAGGAAGGTGAATTACCTACACTAACGGGACAACCTCTTCCATCGCTGTGAATAGTGTCTACATGTAAGTGCTTTGCAGCGCTGCTGTAATGTTTTAAGTGTAGACAAGCCCTCAAGTAGATCTTCCACAAAAGCATCCAGTCTGGATCTGAAGACATGGGGAGTTGGAGAATCCACCACTTCCCTTTGCAGTTTGTCCCACCGGTTAATCACCTTCAGTACTAATCATTTGGCCCTTATTTCCAATTGGCATTTGTCTGGCTTCAGCTTCCAGCCATTGGGGCTTCCTCTGCCTTTCCAAACTAGATTACAGAGCCCGTTATTACTCACAGTTTTCTCCCTATGGCAGTTTCTGCGTGATTGTCTTTTTGATAAGATAAATAGATGAAGCTCTTTAAACCTCTCTCTCTCTCTGTAAGGCATTTTCTCCAATCATTTTTGTGGGTTTTTTTTCCCGCACCATCTCCAATTTCTGCACCCTCTCCAGTTTCTCAACATCCTTTTTGAAATGTGGACCCCAGAACATGACACAGTTGGTTTCATCAACGTCATGTTCAAAGATAAAATCCTTCCCTGCTCCAACTCACCACTCCCCTGATTATGCATCCAAGGAGCATTAGCAATTTTGGCCACAGCTTCGCACTGGGAGCTTATGATGAGTTGGTTGTCCACAATGACCCCTAAACCCTTTTTAGGGTCCCTGCATTCCATAATACAGAGCCCTAGCCTGGGGGTCGGGCCTGCATTGCCTGTTCCGACAGGACCACTTTCCATTTGACTGTATTAAAACATTTTGTTTGCATGGGCCCAGCTCAACAAATGCTCCAGATCAACCGTTATGCCTGCCCAGGCCGACTAATTGTAACGACCCTGCCAAGGTTTGTGGCGTCCGCAAATTTTACTTGCAATGATTTTCTATTTGCTTCCAGATCACTGATGAAAAAATTGAATATCATCTGGTCTAGAACTGATCCCTGCAGAACCCCACTAGAAACACCCCCATTCGCTAACAATGGCCCATTGACAACAGCTTTCTGAGATCTGTCAGATAGCCAGCTTTTAGTCCATTTAACATGGGCTCTACTGATACTGTATATTGTTCATTTTTTTAACTGAATGTTTTCCCCTGCTAAATCAAATGCCTCAGAAAAATCTAAGTCTGTTGCATCTGCTTGGTTCCCTAGATCAACCAAATGTGTACTCTCATGAAAGGATGCAATTGGATTTATATGACAAGACGTGTTTTCCATAAACCATGCTGTTGACTGGCATTAATTATACTCCTAGACTTTTTTTTAACAAATCCCATATCAGCTTTTCCATTGTTTCTTAATCTTGTCAAATCTTTTTTTAAAAACTTTCCCTTTATTTTTGTAATACTTTACGTTTAACGCAGAACTCTCTTGTTTTTTCCTTTGTGGGGGGGGGGCCTCTGCTGCTGCCTGATTGCCTACTTCTGCTTTCGAATGGGATGTGTGGTTGATCGGTCAGTTCGTAACTCTGGTGTTTGTAACTCTACTGGTTCTACTGTAGATGTTGACCATTTGCCTCCCTTGCCTTCTGGTACTCATGCCTCAGCTCCTTCATTTTCCTCTGCACTGCACCATGTCCCAGTCATAGCCCTTTTCCCACAAGCTGCAAGAAATCTGCCCATAGGTATTGAAATTCCTACAGCTGGAGCACAGCTGGGACTCCTCAGCCTCCTCTCCCCAAATACTGAGCAGTTCCACACTGGTCCAAGCGGGAGACCATTTGCTGCATGGAGCTGCCATGGCCACCGGGGAAGATGTGATGTGAACACTCCACGCCGAGCAAACAGGAAGGGGAATTTCAAAATTCCTGGGCCTTTAAAGGGGGAGGAGTAGAAAATATTTACCTGGATGCAGGGCAGAAGAGTTGAAAGTCCTGACCAGAGTGGTTAGGATGGGCATTGTGGGATGCCTTCCAGAGGTCAATTACACTGATGAAATCAATCACAGGATCTACACTGGCACTTTGGAGACAAAATTTTTGCGTAAAAAGCCTTACAAGTCTCGTCAAAGTGCCTTTATTACGTCACTGAACCCGAGGTGTTCTGTCATCAAAAGTGGCTTTGTAGTGTTTACACCTCCACTATTTCTTCACCAAATGTTGCTTTTTGGTGAAAAAACTTGGCAGTGTAGACAAGTCCTAGAGAACAATAAGAGATAACCAGTACACACTCGTGTTTCCTGCTGGTGCCGCCTAAGGTTTCCCACACCACGATGTGGAGGAACTTTTGATGCAGGGAGCACCAAAAAATATAGAATTGGCATTAGGAGGGTCACTTGTTCATAATTCACTTATCTGAATAATGAAAATGTCATTTTTCAGTGTGTGAAGAGCGACCAATCTGCTTCACAGCCTCGACTTGTGCATGTAGTGTCTCATATTAACATTGTCTCTCCATCCAGGTGTTTGTCCTGCGACCATCACCCAAGACTCTGGGCACATACAGGAAGTCAGGGGAACATACAGTATATGCAAGAAACACCGTTCTGCCTCAGTGTTGGACACCTTCTCTCCTTCACCATGTCAGACTCCAACTCAACCGACTTCACCAACCCCTCCACCTTCATCCTGCTGGGCATTCCTGGCCTAGAGGCAGCCCATATCTGGATCTCCATCCCCTTCTGTGCAATCTATGCCATAGCCCTCTTGGGAAACTTTGTCATCCTGTTCATCATAAAGACGGAGCCAAGCCTCCATGTGCCCATGTACTATTTCCTTTGCATGCTGGCCATCACCGACCTAGTCCTGTCTACATCCATCCTACCCAAAATGCTGAGCATCTTCTGGTTCAATTCCAGGGAGATCAATTTCACTGCATGCCTCACTCAGCTGTACTTCAGTTTCAGCTTCCCTACAATGGAGTCTGGGATCCTCGTGGCCATGGCTTTTGATCGCTATGTGGCCATCTGCGATCCTCTGAGACATTCCACCATCTTGACAAACCCCATGGTGGCCAAAATTGGCCTGGCTCTGGTGCTGCGCGGCGCCATACTCGTACTCCCCTATCCCTTCCTGGCGAGGAGTTGGCCATATTGTAGAACGAACATCATTCCCCACACATACTGTGAGCACATAGCTGTGGTGAAGCTGGCCTGTGCCGACATCAGCGTCAGTAGTTACTACGGCCTCTCTGTGGCATTCTTGGTGATCGGTATGGATGTGTCTTTTATCGCCGTGTCCTATACCCAGATCCTCAGGGCCATCTTCAAACTCCCAACAAAGGATGCCCGGCTCAAGACTTTTGGGACCTGCGGCTCCCACCTCTGTGTCATCTTAGCCTCTTACATCCCAGCTCTCTTCTCCTTCCTCACACACCGTGTTGGGCACAATGTGGCCCTACATTTCCACGTTCTCATGGCCAACATGTACCTCCTGCTGCCCCCCATGCTAAACCCCATCATCTATGGGGCGAGGAACCAACAGATCCGGGATAGGCTGCTCCAGCCCTTTACTCATAAAGGGACCTAAAGTTTTCTCCTGGTTCTCTGGATCTCAGACTGAGCTCCGTGCTGAGCTGTCTGGTGACATGGTGCTGGGCCCTCTTCCCTGAATCACTGACTAGCCAGTCAAGGAGACATTAAATCCTTTCCTGACCTTACTGTGCTGTGTCAGCCTGACAAACTGGGGAATCTGCCTATGTACAACTCATAGGGTTGCCCCCTTCCTAATTGCTGGTAACTGGAAGCCTGAGGCCCCACCTCTCTGCCCTGCCTCTTCCCCCAAGTTCCGCCCCTGCTCTGCCTCTTCCCCTCAAGGCCCTACCCCTCACTCACTCCTCTCCTTCCCACCCCCTGTCACTCTCTGGATCATCCCTGTGACACTCTGCACCCCAAAGCACCCATATTTACAATGCCAATTGTGATGGAGCAAGGCCGGATGGCTACAGGAAAGTACCGAGGAGCAGGTATGTTAGCTCCAGGCTAAGCAAATCCCTAGTACCATGGGAACCAAAATGGCAGTTGCTCCAGGATAATCAAGGCACCTGGGGCCAATTAAGAACTTTCTAGAAGGCACCGGAGAGAGCTACATTGATTGGAGCACCTGCAGCCAATCAGAACAGGCTAATCAAGGCACCTGGGGCCAATTAAGAACTTTCTAGAAGGCACCGGAGAGAGCTACATTGATTGGAGCACCTGCAGCCAATCAGGACAGGCTAATCAGGGCACCTGGTATAAAAAGGGGAGCTCACTCCAGTCAAGGGGGGAGGAGCCAGAGGAAGGAAGTGCGCATGAGGAGCTGGGAGCAAGAGACACAAGGAACTAAGAACTGAGAGGGGGTACTACTGGAGGATTGAGGAAACACCATGCAATCAAGCAACATCAGACACCAGGAGGATCCTGTGGTGAGGATAAAGAAGGTGTTTGAAGGAGGCTATAGGGAAGTAGCCCAGGGAGCTGTAGCGGTCAAGCAGCGGTTACAAGTAGCACTATAGAGACTGCTGCAATTCACAGGGCCCTGGGCTGGAACCCGGAGTAGAGGGCGGGTCCGGGTTCCTCCCTAGCCCTGCTACTCCTAATCAGACATAGGAGTAGTTGATCCAGACTATGGGTTTCATCCAAGGGGAAAACCACTGAGGGGAAGAAATCTGCCAATAAGCGCAGGACCTACTAGAGGAGAGGAGGAACTTTGCCACACAATGTAATTAAGGTATGTCTTGTACAAAATATGCCCTATGAGGTATCATTCTTAAAGTCTTAATTTGCTAAACATTGATATCCCCTCGGATTGTTTGCACTCTCATTGTATGTGAAGCTATGAAATCCTGCTATGTGTGAGTTACTAAAGTGTGATGTGAGGCTGGAAACACCCAAAATCAACCTTTCAGGTATGTCAAAGGAGTAGCCAGACAGTGTTAATTGCTGTCGTGACCACCCGTCCAGGGAAGAAACCACTAGCAGAGGAACTCAGGATATGAAAGCCTCCTCGGAGGGCACACACCCCATGTCACATACATCGACTTTCCAGCAAGCTCAAAGAAACTATAAAGGATGGGGAGTGACATCATCACTTGGTTTCACTCCCCCACAACTCAACAGCTGCAAGAAGCTCTGAAAGGCAAAAGACTTTGAACGGGGCACAGGAGCCCAGGCTGCAAAGCAGATACAGCCTGTGCCTTAGTTGGGTGTGTGGCACCACCTGCTGTTGTGTTGGGTGATAACTGGTCCTGGATGGGCTGGCTGTGGGTCACCAGCAGAGCAGGGGGAGAGGCCAACCCAGCTGAATGGTTTGGAGGCACAGCGGTTCCAACAGCTTCCAGGCTTCACCCTGGGGGTACATCCCATCACAATCTCCACTTTCTATCCAGCCCCCACAGCTGGGTTCCCTCTATTCCCGGGCTGGGACGGGAGCTACTTCAGCCTGAGAAGGAGCCTGTCTGTGGGTAGGAGATGGGCCTGGTTAATGACTCAATGTCTCTCTCTGCCCTGCAGTAACTGGACATCATTATACATAGCGATATGTATAGAGTTCTTAAGTCAGTTTCATGGTAGAGATGGTGAGCTTTAGAGTTGCAAATAGTTCTTTCAGAATTAATCCTTAGGTTGCAGTCCAATGTCCAGTATCAGGGTGATCCAGAATGGAACTGGAGACCTCAGTCTTGTGACTTGAGCTTCCCCTGATGAAGCTTAAGCAGATTTGAGATGACAGGATCATAACCCAAGTGTTCTTTCATAGGCCACTGGCAGGCTACTATAATGAAGAATAGTTGTTTTGAAGTAGAATTACCTATTTCCTACGTATACACAGGTAACTCTTCCATTCATCAGCATAAGATAATTATCCATAAAGCAGTTCATAGGTTATTTACTACAAACGTCAGAGAGAGTAGAGACAATGAAGTTATTGCACCCAAGTTTAATTTAAAATATTAATATTTTCTTTTGATCTTTGAATCAACTGACATACCAACAGACAGGAACCATCTGTTTACATGGTTAACATGTAACAGGATATAAGTAAACACATACAATTAGCATTACCTCTAATTCTCTAACAATACAGGTTTGCATTTCAAAGCTCTATTCCACTTCCCATTTATATTACTATTTATAGAGTATGGCCCTAACTACCATTTATAAACTTCTCTAATACGTCTGTAAAGGTTGAATTTGGGTCAATTAGCCTTCTAGTTGCATAACCCTTTCTGACCATCTGTCACACCTATTAACTCACGTTTGATTGTATGAACGATCTGTATTCTTATATTTTTGGGCTTTCACTGTACTCTTCGCTCACGCTCCTTGTGCTCAGAAGCAGGAGGCTAGGGCAGAGGTATCTATCTATAGATAGGTTGGTCATTTAAGACTATCAGCCCTAACACGTTCTCGCCCGGATAGAAGGAAGGAGTAACTGCATTCTAGATAAAACCA
Source organism: Mauremys mutica (assembly GCF_020497125.1). Classification (NCBI taxonomy): domain Eukaryota; kingdom Metazoa; phylum Chordata; order Testudines; family Geoemydidae; genus Mauremys; species Mauremys mutica. Next base: position 362,854,575 of record NC_059072.1, on the reverse strand, counting down.
GTTTTCTCCAGCTTCTCTGCTGAGGGCTGGGCTTGGAAGGAATGGAACCTCCCCAGAAGAGGGAACAGAGAGAGGAGTGGTTGGTCCAGCCCTTTAAAAATACAGAGCCTGGATGAGTCAGAAGAAGCTGGGGCAGGAGAGAGGCACAACGACGGCAGACGGGACTCTTTGGTTGCAGAGCTATGGCTGCAGCTGAGAGACACACTCCAGATGGAGAGAAGCCAGGAATTACAGGAGCTGGTCCCTGGACACCTTAGAGAGATCTGACCAAATCCCAAAGAACACTCCAGGGCAATGAGGCCACTGAAGCAGGGAATGGTGGGCAGCTGTTCTGTGTGGTGTTTAACGGGATCTGGGTATCTCTTGTGCTCTCTAAAGCAGAGGGATTGTTTTACAACCCCTTTTGCAAGGCCGGGGCTGTTTGCTTTAACGATCCTATGCCCAGAAAGAGAGAAACTGGGAACAGAGCGCGCCCAAGGAGGAGCTCTCATAGGGTGTGTTGAAGCAATGGGAGAGTCTGGGGGATCCCAGCCAAAACTAGTCTCAGGGCCCTGGCGCTTGGCCTGCAGGTCTCTGCTCCCAGAGGGAGGTGCTAGAATGGAAGCTGCACCCCAAGAGTGGGTCACAGTGCTCCAATTCCCAGACTGATCCAGCCAGAATCCCTGAAGGAAACATTTCCTGAACTAGACAGTGCCGGTTTAGGGTCAGGGAGAGGATTTGAGGTCAGGGAGAGCATTTGTCTCTCCCTTGGAAAGTGCTCCCGAGAATGGAAGAGGCAGGGACTCCCTGTTCTACTGGATATCGTCCCATCTCTCTCTCTCTCTCACTCTCTCCATCCATTTTGGTTCCTTTTCTCTCCTTTCCTTTCTAACTCCCCACACACACACACGCCTCCCTCTCTCTGCCGCTTCTAATGTGCATCCCACCCTGGCTACCAGTTACAAACACTCAGGGGTCTGTTATTCCGTACACTTCAGTGGCAAGTGCAGGTGTAGCACTGTGAACGGCTGCAGCTGAGCGCTGATCTGGCTGGGCAAGAAGCCGGGTGCATTAGTCTGGTTATTAACTAAGGAAAACTAAGTCCCTGGCCATTACCATCAAGCAGCCTGCAACTGCAAAGCAACCAGCTCAGTATTAACCTGTCTAGAGGGATTGCTGGGCAGATGGTAGCTACATAGACAGGGCTGGAGGCTGCTTGAAAGATGTGGGTGCTCCGTTCATACAGTGCAGCCCTTGGGGGGATGTCATGGCCGCAGGCTGCTACAAAGCTTCAGCTCTATAGAACAATGGGTCCCCCAGCTCCAGTGGAAGGAAGCAAAATGTGGGGGACTGAGGAAGGCTGAGGAACTCTGGGCTGATGTTTTCAATGCTCGTGGTCTCCAGCAGCTTCTCCGTATCAAAATCCTCAGCACAAGATCAGGAGTGAGGATATAGTCAACCCACAACTGCCCCCATCAGCACTGTGTCAGTTTTTGGCAGTTTTCTTGTTGGGAACACATTGCTAGAGTGAAAGACCAGCGAGTTCTGAAATGGGCATGCCAAGGAATTCCACGATATGGCCTGTGATCACCTGGGTGCCAAAAGCTTTGGTGGCACAACAGACCAGCCGCTGCACAAATATGTAACTTGACCTGCTTAAACACCTTCCCAAAGATGAATCCGGGCAGCGCTCGGTTTGTAAGGAGACTATGTTCCTTTGGGGTTTCCCATGAAAATGATGATGATACCTGATGGGACGAACAGCTCCCCAGATACTGTGGCAAAAGGTCTGTTGATCCAATAATGTGTGTGAAGCTGAGGTCTGACAAACAGAAAGTGCAGGTGACACTCGCTGAACAAGGAAAGTGAGAGGGACATTTTCAGGGGGTCACATATTGCGTGTGTGTTGGGTAGTGGGGAAAACACTCTTTCATATTCCTTTGCTCTGTACCTCAGCTTGGTTTTCTCCTTTTGTACAGACCAGAATGTAGTCTTTTTCAGGACATGGATGAATGCCTTATATAAAAACACAAAATTCGATCTTAGGGAGCTGTAGTTGATAGTTATATTGCTGTGACATGCTGTACCCCAAAGCAACACTCTTACACCCCCATATTCACCACTGTTATATAGTTCCCACAAATCTTGTAGGAACTATGTCATGTACATAAGAACATAATCTACTTTGATCTGTACGCTTATTAGTTCTAATCACTTAAAACCTATCTCTCTGTACTTAATAAATCTGATCTATATTTTTTACCTAACACAGTGTGTTGTTTGAACTGTAAAGGGGAATCTGCTCAGGAACAGGGGCTGGTGCGTTGTCCTCTCCACAGTGAGGGAGGGACGGGCTGGGTAATAAACTTACTCTGGTCAGGCTTCTGACCGGGGTAAAACGGTACAGCTCTGGGGTCCTAGGCTGGGGAGCTGGGGGGAATTCGGTGGAACCTCTCTATTGTTGGTTCATGAGTGGTTCGTGAAAGCATTCATGTGACTCAGCCAGGGGTGTCCCTGTCTATGAATGTTTGTATGAGTGCAGGACCTGGAGGGTCCTCACCGTGTGAGATGGGACTCAGACTGGTGTGCCAGAGGGCTCAGCAGCACCCCAGTTCCAGGCTATACCTTAGGGAAGTCCTGCACAGTGGCACAGCAAGCAGGGTAAAATGCACAACTTGTTACAGAGTCACAGACTTTAAGGCCAGAAGGGACCATGGTGCTACTAAACAAGGTACAGACCCAATGCTAGGAGCAAAGGGAGATGTGCTCGGGAGGGGAGCCAGAGAAGGGTGATAGGCTCATAGAAACCACTGAGGAGGTGGGTGTGGGTTCCTTTAACACTGCAGCAGGAGGCAACAGCACCTCGGGAAGGGAGGGTTGTGGAGCCTGCCACGGAGACAACTGTCCAGGCTGTTAGCTGTGTCTGAGCCCTTCCCGGCTGACCAGGGGAGAGATCCCACTCCAGAGAGCATAGGGGTATGTGTCCTAGAGGGGGGCCCAGTGAGGGAAACTGGGGAGGAATAGTGGGGGTACAGGAATGTCTCCTCACTGATCACATGGGGGAGGATGCCCAGGACAGAATTGAAGTTTCGGCATTTGTGCTCCGGCAGGTGTGGATTGCCACAGGCTCGCAGGGGCGAAAGAAAATGCAGGCCTGTTATTTACCAGGCTGCACATGGCAACAGACTATATTGGTAAGGGATGCAAGGAGAGTGTGGGTCACGATGCAAACTGCAGACACACACACACACACACTAAACTTAATCAATTTAAAAGTTTTATTGGGGATAATTACAAGGGGTAAGGGAGCAGCGTATGATTAGCTAATAGAGTTAATGAAACTTAAAACACACAATGACTAAAATATCTACTAACAATATTTATAAACACAGATGCAGCATTTAGTAATAACTGATACTTACAAATACAAACCAACGCATAACGACCGGCAAACGTAGAAGCTCTGTTTGAAACACGTGAGCTGAGAGAGAGGCTTCGAGGTGATCAGGCTCGGTTACAGGTATACACAGGACACACGGGTATACACAGGATTCGTTTTTCTTTCTCCTCTCCCTGCCTGCACATGGCAGGCAGGCCATAAAGTACCCACAATGACATCATAGAAGTGTCATAGGGGACGGGGCCCAAAACCTGTTTGTGTTCGTTTCTGATTGGCACAAGCGAAGTTTACACCATGTAGGGGAGCAGGTGCCTTAAAGTCTGGCTTCGCCCCCAAAAGGTGAGGAAATGCATATTGTCTTAGAAAGCGTTCAACACTGAATGACAAAAGAAGAGGCCAGGGCAATACCGGAATGGGCAAGTTCTGTAGGATGCAGACAGGAACTCATCTCAACATGCCCCCGTGCCCTGGCCGAAATAGTTTGGCTGAAAACCTAAACTTCCGAGTCCGACTCCTCATTCCCACCTACGAGGGGATGCGCTTCGGGGATGGAAGCGATATAGGCCGAGGCAACAAACTTGTGAATGCAGGCTTTAATGAAGGCACATCCGAGACAGAGAAGAGCGAGCCCAACCAGAAGGGACACAAACAGGGATTGGAAATAGGATTTGTAGGGCGCAAGGCCAAGCCAATCGAGCCATGACCAAAACTGGAAGGACTGTCGTGACTCTCTGGCAGTAGAGCTCAACGTTTGCAGGTCTTTAACAATTGAGGACAAATTAGGAGAAATAGAAGGCAAAGAAACGCAGCATTTATCAGCAAAGTCGGGATATACTTCAGCAAATTTAGTACAAAATGAGGAAGATTGTAACAAATATTGAATCATTAGTCTATTTTGAATACTATACTGAACAAGGGAATTTAACTGCTGATTAATTAGGGAGAGGCCCTTGCCTGTAGTATTAGCAAGCATTTCAATAGCAAGGGATTGAAACAGCACTTGATCACATAACATCATATAACCAACAGGGTTAAAACTAACAATAGAGGAGGCGAGGGAGGAAGCTGTTGTTTGCAAACGAGTCCAAAAAGAGTGGGTACTACGATGGTGTCGGTGGCTAGATGGCAAGGTATAAATACCTCCGCCCTGTAGATACAGGGTGCCAATGGTGCATATACCCTGGGGATTGGGAGGAAGCACAGCAAACGCAACATTACCGCAAATCCAAAAATGACCAGGTCTTAAGGAAGAAACTGCGGTATGGCTCCACCCATTATTGGTTACAGAATAAAAGCTGGATGCACGATTGATACATGCAGCCTCAGCATGATGCATATGCTGGGCATGAAACAGATACGTATGTGTTATGGAGGTATAGAAGGTTCCAAATAAAATATTATAATTAAAACGATAAGAACAATTAATGGGAGGGGGGTAGGTAGAATTAAGAGTGGGTTTAGTTAGGGAGGTATTAGCATAAGAGAAACTCCACATAGAACAATTAGAATAAGTACCAACCCACGTAGGGGCTGGGGTTAAGCTATTACCAACAAAAACCCAACAATGAGATGCTCGAACTCTAATACTTTCAATTAAAGGAAAGCTATGATCACTTCTACCTGAAGCATTAAGAACTGGAAACACATAAGAATTAAATTGTGAGGAACAATTATTCCAAACACTAGAAGCAGCCCACTGCACATAGGGGAAAGAACAATTTACACTAAATATATTAAATGAAGAAAAATTATAAACTATTGGTACAAATTGAAAGGGTAATGGATATTTAGGTGAGAACTGAGTGGAGCAAACAAGACAATCTTCTGGACTCAGCGCTGACAGGGACTGGTTTCCACTGACCTCCTGCACCCAATAGGCGGCGAACCAAGTTTGTAGTCCACCTTCTCCTAAGGGCTCCATTGGCAAAGATGTTGTGAGGGAGAGCAGCATAACCTGTAAAACAGAATAATACGAGCCCTGCTCAGGGGCATTAGTTTGTTTATTAAGAACTACATTTGCTGAGCCAGTTATGATGAACTAGCTTGTCACTGGGGGTACTTGTAGCCACTAAGTAGGTGTTAGGGTACTTGCCGGCCCGGAGAATGGTGGCTTTTATAGGTTCTCGATGGCCAGAGGCTTGGGGTTCTGTAAGCCAAACCAGTTGGCTGGTGTTAAACATGGGGGACCAAGGTGGCTTAGGTGTAGGTGAAATGTGAGGCCAGCAAGAGTAACTTTTGTTGAGTGCGATAAGTACCTGGGGTAAAAATGAGCTCCAGTTTTTAAAATCAGGCTTGGGGTTTGCTGTTCGCAACATAGTCTTAAGGACTGCGATTTTTCGCTCCACCACACCATTGCTTTGAGGATGATATTTAGTATGGATGTGAAGGGAAGCCCCCCATCCAAAAATGAGCTGTTCAATGCTTTTGCTGGTAAAGGATGGCCCACCATCTGCTTGGACTTCAGTGGGAGTGCCCCAGGCAGCTGCTGTTTGCTTAAGAGCCACAGCGACAGAAGCAGCATTGGCTTTAGTAAGAGGGACACAAAAAGTTTGTCGAGACCCCAGATCGACAGTAACTAAGGCTTTTGGAAAACGACGAGCACCTGGCAGGGGTCCTATTAAGTCAATTTGCCACGTACTACCTGGGGCAAAGTGTTCTGCAGCGTATGCAGAGCGCTCATATCGGGGACGATTCATAGTTTTTACCTGCACACACTGCAAGCAGGACTGAACAATGAGCTCGCACTGACTGCGGCTAACGTCGGGCTTTTGGTTAGAAAAGCCAGATAACAGGCTGTACAATTTTGTGGGTGGTAAGTGTCCCCATTCTTCGTGGAGCCAGCGCAACAGCGGGTCGGCCTGTGGGGCGGGATTTGCCATATGAACTTGAGAGACCTCTCTCATTCTTTGATCAAGACTGGAATGCAGGGGGTTAGAGTCTGGTCGATGAGAGGGACAGTGCGTAACGAACCAAGGGTGAGAGAATTTATGAATTAGGGTAAAAATTTGGTCCCATATTTTAACAAAAGCTGAGGGAGAGGCTTGCTCAATTAAAATGTCTAAACAAAATTGAGAATCGATACCTAAAACAACTTGCTTGTTGGCAGAGTGGGCATTAGCAACATGCTGGGCAGCTAAAAGAACGCCCTGCACTTCGCATTCTTGTGCGGAGCAGGAGGGGGGCAGTAACTGCACATTAAAGTGATTACATGTGGAGCAAAGAACTCCCGCCCTAGGGGATGGTGAGGTGCCCCCGTCAGACACAACCCAGGGATCATATTTTACTTCAATGCATAACGGTTGGTGAGATGGGGGGGCTAAGATGTTATCGCTGGGAGTTAGGGTCCATGCCTGCCAAGCTACCTCAACCTGGAAACATAGAAGCTGCCAGGTGCGAGTAGTGCCATGAAACTCGGGTGGAGGGGTACTTGTAAGCCACGGGATTAAATGAACACGTGGTCCAGACAGGGTACCTGGGATAGGGACTTGGGACCAGTGACGAGCACTGGACGCAGCTAGTAGCATTTTTCCCACTAGACCATAGTTATACTGGGGTCCAGACAGGCGATGGGCCCAATTGTAAATGGCATTACCATGTTGCAATACAGTGAACCCTACATGGTGTTTTGTGATAAACAAATCAATGTTGAGGGGTTCTTGGGAATTAAAACGGGCGAGAGGGGGGTTAGAGGCGAACCAGCCAGCTAGCTTCTCTAAGCTGTTTTGTGCTGATGCATTCCACACTTCTCGGGAGCGTTTAGAAGAGAGAGAGCTTTGTAGGATTTCTAGGTTAGAAATTAATTGCGCCGGAATATATTGGCGGTGATAATTAAGGAGACTTAGTAGCTGCTGAAGCTCTCGTTTATTTTTTGGAGGGGCCTCTGTCCAAGGGTCTAATACGCTGGCTGGGGCTTGTGTGTGAGTGGTGGGAGTGAAATGGAGTCCCAAAAATGAGAATTGCTGGCTGGCCTGCAGGTGGCTCTTTGTTTTGTTAATTTGCCACCCATCTGCTTCTAATGCGTCTATTACCATTTGGGTGGTACTTTGAACTGCTTGTGGATTGGGCCCACAAATGACAATGTCATCTACATAGGCTAACACAGACACATCCTGTAGGGGTTTTACCTTTTGTAATGTGATATTGAGATGGGACGATGCAAGTGCAGGTGAATTACAGAACCCCTGTGGGCAGACTTTCCATTTATATTGGACGCCCTTAAAAGCAAAATTTAAGATTCCTTGTGTGTCCTGGAGTGGGATTTGATAAAACATATCTTTTAAATCAAGAGTACATGCCCACTGATTACTTGCATCGCTAAGTTGCCGCTGTATTTCTGGAATGGTGACAGAGCTGGAAAATGCAATAGGCTTTACACGGCTGTTAGCTTGTCTATAATCAATGACAAGGCGATATTTAGAGGGATCGCCGGGCTTGGGAATACCCCAACCCACGGACAGAAAGGTGGATGCAGTAACCCTTTCTATCTTTTTCTCTTTTAGAAGCTGAGTGAGCAAGGCTTCAATAAGGGGAAGCCCTTCAGATTTTGTGGGGATAGGGGAAAATTTCCATGGCTGGGAGTTAACTACTTCGGGGGTATAGGGGGAGTGATTGCCTACAGTTATAGGGAGGGCTTGCAGAATTTGATTATGCAGTTTAAATTTTTTAATATCTGAGACACCGAGCAGATTTTTTGATCCTAACAAGGCTTTTATTTTTCTTACGTATTTAATTTTAACCCAAACCACGGGTTTTTCTTGTACTGCATTGAGGCCTTGAACAAACATAAAGGAGCCAGTAGGACAGTGGGGAACGTTGGGCTCAATAATGCTAACTTGAGCTCCAGTGTCTAATAAAAAGGAGGTGGGAGTGTCACCGTTAACTGACAGGGTGGCGTATGGGCGTTCATCGGTGGGGTCTTTAATTTGGGCCGGGCAGCATCCGGCCCCTATTCGTTTTTTGATCTAACATAGTCCTCCCAATTTTTCCAGCCTAGCTGTTCGGCTATAGTTTGCTGCTCTTGGCCTGACATTTTACGCAGGGCTTCTTTGGGGATTCCTTTGTTAAGAAGGAAGCCAAATCGTGCCCGTTCAGCTTTAGTTCGCTCAGGATTTTTTGGGGGATTAAACTGACTCTTTGGAGGGTCTTTTGGTGGCGACTCAACTGGGAGGACAACAGGCAGGGGCGGCTGTGACAACTTAATCTTACTAACTACTTCAAATAACGTTACGATGGATCTGCGAACAGCTGCATGCAAGTGCAGCATGGCACCGGTGTCAGCTCCAGGAGCAGCTTCTAATGCTAAATCAACTGCCTCTGCTGAGACAGGAATTTGTGTGGGATCAGTAACATATATAAAGGGTGTGGCCACCAATTGCTGTTGAACAGTTAAATTAAGTGGGTTTTGTAGTGGATCCCACAGGGCTATGGAAGCTCCTGCGATGGCCCATATTAAATCATGTGGAGAGACTAAGGCTCCCGGGGGGATATACAATCCTTTAAAAGTGCCTTGCATTGCTAAAATGGCAGCTGCCGGGGTGGTAAGTGGCCAAATGCGATTATTTAATAAAGCATGACCCGGGAAGCCTCGTGCCCAATTGGCCGTTTTAGCTAAGATGCCAGCCTCCTCACGGTCCACCAGTTCGGCTCCGTGTTCTAAGGCTAGCCGTCCGACCCAAACCATAGGGGCCTCATCGGTTTTTCGTTGCGTTTCATTTAAAAACTCTTTAAGTTCGGCTTTAGTACGAGTTTGCAGTTCAGTAACCTGCGTGGTGTTGCCTGTTTGTGCATCCATTTTAGTTTTAGTTATCACAATAGGCAAAGCTTCTGCTACAGTTTCAGATTCAGTAAATTCTGGGGCTGTTGGCAGAGCTGGATACAGAGGAGTTTTAGGAGCTTCATATGGGGGTGGCAAAATTTTCTGAGCGGGACTTGGGGGGAGGGGGGTAGTGATGGGCTCTACCTTTTCTGTCTTCTCCTCATTATCATCTTTAGGTGAGCCTGGGGCTGCCTGTTTAGCGGCAAACATTGTGCCCCCGTGGAGGACAGAGCACAGATCAAGGGCCTTGCATATCATGCTAAACAGGACGGTGGAAACATCCTCAGATTTATATTAATCGGGTCACAATTTTTTGGTTTTCTTAATTAAATCTAATTCTTTTATCATCTGGCATAATAATTTGTGTGCCGGATCAGCAGGCATTACCCGAGGTGGGGGAATCAATTTGGAAACGGTACCTCCAGATTTTCTAACAATGCGGCTACATTCTCTCCAAAGCTGAGAGGGATCTGCAGCACGGAGGTTTTCCACAGTCTCCGTGCACTGAGGCTGTAGAGAACAATCGGCTGGCTGACACCTAAAGCTCGGGTGGCACCGGAGGAGGCATCCCGTATCTGCCAGGGTTAAAGGCACAGTATAGCCTTTTAGCGTTTTGCCCGAGCCAAGGGAACAGATCCATTCTATTTTTGGATTAGTCGAATTTTGGCTAGTAAAAAGGTGAAACTGCAAATGTTGGAACTGTTCAGTTTCATCATCTGCGCGGTCTGCAGCGTGCCACGGGCATGGCCCAACTTCCTTGCATCCTGTTCGTGACGCCATGTGGATTGCCACGGGCTCGCAGGGGCGAAAGAAAATGCAGGCTTGTTATTTACCAGGCTGCACGTGGCAACAGACTATATTGGTAAGGGATGCAAGGAGAGTGTGGGTCACGATGCAAACTGCAGACACACACACACACTAAACTTAATCAATGTAAAAGTTTTATTGGGGATAATTACAAGGGGTAAGGGAGCAGCGTATGATTAGCTAATAGAGTTAATGAAACTTAAAACACACAATGACTAAAATATCTACTAACAATATTTATAAACACAGATGCAGCATTTAGTAATAACTGATACTTACAAATACAAACCAACGCATAACGACCGGCAAACGTAGAAGCTCTGTTTGAAACACGTGAGCTGAGAGAGAGGCTTCGAGGTGATCAGGCTCGGTTACAGGTATACACAGGACACACGGGTATACACAGGATTCGTTTTTCTTTCTCCTCTCCCTGCCTGCACATGGCAGGCAGGCCATAAAGTACCCACAATGACATCATAGAAGTGTCATAGGGGACGGGGCCCAAAACCTGTTTGTGTTCGTTTCTGATTGGCACAAGCGAAGTTTACACCATGTAGGGGAGCAGGTGCCTTAAAGTCTGGCTTCGCCCCCAAAAGGTGAGGAAATGCATATTGTCTTAGAAAGCGTTCAACACTGAATGACAAAAGAAGAGGCCAGGGCAATACCGGTATGGGCAAGTTCTATAGGATGCAGACAGGAACTCATCTCAACACCAGGCACCCAACCGGTAGCTCAGGCTTCGAGAGGGAACTGTGTAACTGACCTGCCGGAGGGGAGCAGTCACACAACTGACCTCTCGGGGATAGAGAGGGGGTGACGGAGGGTACCACAATCCAGCTCCCGACTTCTCAGAACTTTGTTCCTGAGGTGGTTGTGAAAACTAACTCTGTCTCTTTAAGACAGGATGCAGGTCTGTGGTGTCTGTGGAAATGCTAATGACCCAACTGACAGAGGGGAGGAGAAAATTCCCTGGGTTGGGAAGACACAGAAAGCAGCTGTGAAAAGACACACCGGTCAGCTCAGACAGCACAGATCACAACCCTCTCGGAAAGGGGGAGGGGAAGGTCCCAGTGCTGGGAGTGGGAATCACAAGGAAAGTCCAAGAGAGGGGTGGATTAGGTCCATGGGTATAACCCTGGGGTTGGGAAGCAGCTCCGCAGAGGGCTAGCCAACATGTAAAGCCCACTTACTTCCTTACCTCATCAGACCTGGCATACCAAGACCCCAAAGATCGCCTTAGGCTGAGAACGCTACTGAAGGGTTGTGACGTTATTGACATTAACTGTGACCGTATAGATCATTGTTGCAACCAATGTCATATAGCAGCACCAAAACTTATACAAAGAAGGTCGAGTCAGGTGTCTATGAAAAGGTTGTAATTTGCTGGTTATGATTATGCTGTCTGTATGTGTGTATCATTTTTGTAGTTGAATTTACGAATAGTGGCTATGCATCTGACGAAATGGGTATAAACCCACAAAAGCTTATGCTCCAGTACGTCTGTTAGTCTATAAGATACCACAGGACTCTTTGTTGAATATTGGCTACGTACTTGTATCTCAATGTGTTTGATTCTACATAGCATCGGTGAAGCATTTCGTCAGCTCCTTCAGAAAGGACTATTCTGAGTAAGTGTCAAATCAAGAAACACTTAAATGACAGTGGACCTTGGGAGACCCAATCCACATGTGAGAAGCCTTCCTGGGAACGTTCAAGATAGCAGGGGAGCAATGGCTGCCGCCTTAAAACTGAGTCATGCATGGACATGTGACTTACCCATGTGACTCCAAACTCCATCTTGCTGCTGTGATTTTCCACAGTAAGAACAAAGGGGTGCCCTTCCACCTGGCAGAGGATATAAAAGGCCCTGGAATCCCCTCCATTTTGTCTTCAATCCTGCTTCTGACCTCTGGAGGAACTATGCTTGAACCTGAAGCTCTGAACAAAGGACTGGATGACCCATCCAGGCTGGGATGTTTTTTTACTCCAGAGACTTGATTGATTTAAATCCACAGTAATCCCATCAAGCCTGAAACAAGCCTGAACTAAGAACTTTGCAATTGTTGTATGTATTTGATTCCATGTAACCAATTATAACTCTCATCTATATTTCTTTCTTTTTATAAATAAACCTGTAGATTTTAGATTCTAAAGGATTGACAACCGAGTGATTTGTGGGTAAGATCTAATCTGTAGATTAACCTGAGTCTGGGGCTTGGTCCATTGGGATGACTAGAACCTTTTTTCTTTTACTGGGGTGTTGGTTTTCATAACCATTCATCCCCATAAGGAGTGGTGCTGGTGGTGATACAAGGGAACTGGAGTATCTGAGGGAATTGCTTGTGTGACTTCTGGTTAGCCAGTGAGGTAAAACCAAAGACCTCTCTCTTTGGCTGGTTTGGCACCTTAAATGTAAAGGACCCCCAGCCTTGGGCTGTGACTGCCATGATCTAAGCAATTTGTTCTGAATTGATACTCTCAGTACTGTCCCGCCAAAGGCTGCCTCCCATTACAAGGGGATACTGAGGGGAAAGGAAAACCAGTAACTAAACACATGTTAAGGTTCAGGGAGGAGTTGAAAGACACAATGGGCATTGACAAATCAAAGTGTCCAAGCAGAAGGTGTGGTATAATAAAAATACTTGGAAGCGGGGAGGTGTGACATTCTGCGCCTGAAAGCAACTCTCTGGGACTCCCATATTTACCAAGGTGATATGATTATGATGTATTTTATACAAAGTATGTCATGTAAGGTATCAATGAAAAAGTTGATTTGCAGAATATGATCACCCTATTTGTATGCATGTATCATTTTTGTACCTTAAGTTCTGAAAGCGTGTGAAGGCATGTGACCAGCTCATGTGACACTGGATTCCATTTGTGTCTGTACTTTTCCACTAACTGTTCCGGGGGCTTTTGCTTGGAAAAATGAAGTTCCCTCCAAATGGAAGACGCCATAAAAGATGGAAGTAACAAAATTACTTGGCCTCACTCCCCCCCCAATAACTCAACACCTGGAAAAACCTTAGGAACAAGGACCAAACTGGTGATTTGGTCCCAGGCTGAAGGGATTTCTAGCCTGTGTATGGAAGACAGGTGGAATCTGTCCTTCTATAGTTAATAAATCAGGTTGATATTTTATTTACCTAATACAGTGTGTTGTTTGAAATGCCAAAGGGAAACCTGCTCAGGGACTGAGGCCAGTGCCTTGTGCTCTCCACATGGAGGGAGGGGCGGACTGGGTAAATAACTTACCCTCACTGGGCTTCTGACCAGGGTAAGACGGTGCAGCTCTGGGGTCCTAGACTGGGGAGCTGGGGTTGGGGGGGAATTGCCTGGAGCCTTTCTATTGTTGGTGCATAAGTGCCTAGTGAAAGCATTCATGTAACTACAGCTGGGTTTGTTCCTGGCTGTGTCTGGCTGTGGAAGTGCAAAACCTGGAGAGGGTTGCAGCTTGTCACAGCCTCACAGTGTGAGTGGGAGCCCACGTTGGTTTGGCAGAGAGCTCAGCGGTACCCCTGTTCCAGGTTGCAGCCTGGGCAAGTCCATCACACCCACCTAACGAACAAGCCCTGCTATACCATGAATCCATTTCCTTCTTGTCATGCCCTCAGTTACTAACGGAGTGACAGTGGTTACAGCAGGGAAGTCAGGACTCTGTTCTGTCTGTCATTCTCTGTGTGACCTACACCACGCCATGTCTCCCTTTGCCTCAGTTTACCTATCAGTATAATGGGTATATGTTCATAGCAAATTTCCTTTACTATTTGTTTTGAATATCCTTCAATGAAAGTTGCTACGCAGTATGATGATAAAAAGAACAGGAGTACTTGTGGCACCTTAGAGACTAACAAATTTATTTGATGTATTTAGTATGATGATAGTTACTGATGAGAATTACTGATCTCCCCATGTGCCTGCAGAAAGTGTTCGTGTCTCGCCTTGGTCACCTTTCTCCAGATCTCTCTGGCTACTATCTACCCATTAATACTGGGCCTTTACAGAGTATCAGACCCTATGGAGAGCTGGGAATTGTCCTTAGTTTTCTTACTAAGCAACTACTTTTAAAAAATACACAAATACACAGAGCAGCCAATTCCTCTCTGACTCAGCGGAGAGGCCAAGGGTTCTCATCTCCCTTTGGGAACGTTCCTTAATTACTGTTTACTCCTAAGGCTGCATAAATAGCACAAAAGCACAAACATTGAATGAGAGACATTGGCTAGAGTGTCTCTGGTCTCCAGACTGTTTCCATTCAGTTGCAGCTTCTCCCCTAGAGGCAGAGCGAACCCCTCTGGGATTGCTCACAGCTATATTATAAACGGTGCACACCGCTGTGTCAGCTCTTGATGTGGGATGCTGCTGCAGATGCTGGGGTGAGAGAGGTGTGAGAAACGGCTGCCTGTGGGGGATTGCCAGGGAAGACACGCCCGTCTCAGAATTTACAGGTACCAGCTCTTGCTGAGGAGCTCACCTGCTCGACAAACCCAGTGCAAGGAGGGCGTGATGGGTTGGAGAATAGGTCTGTGGTCCTTTCTGCTCTGCAGAGCCATTAAACGTGCCAGGGCCCTTGCCACAGGGGATGAGTTTGCTCCAATATCACTGGCCAAAATGTCCCTCTTTGCTCCCCTTGGAGGAAGAACTGAGTAAGCTGTGTGTGAGTTAATGCACTGGGACTCTCACCTCCTCCTCTTGCATTTCAGGGCTCTGGCTGCTAACGGGGGGCGGAGGGGCTCTCACCTGACTTTCTGATAGAAAGCATGGTGGTGCTAGGGCTCCTCACTGGAATAATTATATGAATTTTTCAACATGGACAAGACATCTTTTCTCCTGGCTTCATTTGAGAAGTCGGCTGAACTGTGATGCCTGAAACTTTCAAAAAACAATTCCGCCAGAAGCAGACACCCAGTGTGGGAAATTTCAGTCCAAACAGTTAAAATTTACTTTCTTTATTGATAGATTCATAGGGTTTAAGATAAGAAGGGACAATTAGATCATCCTGTCTGACCTCCTGTATAACACAAGCCATTAAATTTAACCCAGTTACCTCTGTATTGAGCTCCATAACTTGTGTTTGACTAAGACCTGGTCTACACTAGGGTTTGACATTGTACATGTAGATGTAGACAGGGTGAGAAGGGACCTGCAAGGGTCAGCTAGTCTAACCCTCTGCCAAGATGCAGGGTTTGTTGTGTATAAACCATCCAGGACAGATGACTCCAGTCACCTTTGGAAAACCTCCAGTGAAGGAGCTTCCACAATCTGCCTAGGCGACTGTTCCATTGTCCTCCTGTTCTTACAGTTAGGGAGTTTTTTCTGAGATTTAATCTAAATCTGCTCTGCTGTAGTGTGACGTTATGAGTGTAATATAATATCTCATTGAAAGGTGACACAGGGCCAGAAAAAGTTAATTGACTCACAGACTGACCTGCCCCATTGCCAAACTTTAAAGACTTGTTTGGAAGAAATGTAAATGAATAGAGTTTTGAAATGCAAGCCTGCGTTGCTAGAGATAGAAGGGTACATTTTTGCTCAGGTGTTGTGATGTAAGGAAACAAGTCTTGTCTATTACTATGGCTTTGATTCAAAGATAAGAAAGGAGTATTAATATTTAGGGAGACACTTGAGGGAAATAGTATTATTGTCTATATGTCTCTTTGAAGGTTGTGGTAACCTGTATCTGAACTATTTAATGGATAAATGACCCTGTGCTAATTGCCAGGATGTTTGGGAGAAGGAAAGTTAAGCCTATTGTTTTCTCAGGCCAAAAGGCTGCTGGAAATGTATAAAAACCCTGGGACACGATCCTGCTTCATCTCAGATCTGCTATGGGTTTCAAGAGGGGGAAACCTTAAGCCATAAGAATTGAGATCCCCAATCACTGACTAAAATCATCCACTGCTTGCATCCGAAGAAGTGGGTATTCACCCACAAAAGCTCATGCTTCAAAACGTCTGTTAGTCTATAAGGTGCCACAGGATTCTTTGCTGCTTCTACAAAACCAGACTAACACGGCTACCCCTCTGATACTTAAAATCACCCTGACTATGGACATTGGACTATAACCTGTGGACTATTTCTAAACGGACTTTTGGAAACTACAAACTCATCTCTGCTTGTATCTGAACCTCCAGAATTGAATTCAAGTCTGTCTGTATATTGATCTTTTAACTAACATTCTACCTCTTTTCTTTTTTAATACGTTTTTAGTTTAGTTAACAAGAATTGGCTATAAGCGTGTATTTTGGGTAAGATCTAAGTTATAATTGGACTGGGTGTGTGACTGATCCTTTGGGATTGGAAAAACCTTTTGTTTTATATGATTAAATCAGATTTTCAGAATTTATCATCATATGTTTGACATTTGTATCTGGATGGAGGCCTGAGACTAAGTTAAGGGAACTGCATTGTTTGGACAGAGTAGCCAGTGAGGTAAAACAGGGGCTGTTTTGGGCTGCCTTGGTAAATCTAAATATTGGAATATCCACCAGCATTTGGAGTTTGAATGACCTAATTGAGTGGCTGACATGGACAGTATCATTACATGGAGTTTGAACCCATTGCCTTTTGTTCTGCCCTCTGTCTCAAGAGAGAACAAATTTTCTCCATCTTTTTTATGGCAGCCTTTCAAATACTTGAAGACTGCTATCATGACCCTCCTCCTCTTTTCCAACCTCAACATACCCAGTTCCTTCAGCCTTTGCTCCTATGGTTTGCATTCCATCCCTGGGATCATCTTTGTCGCTCACTTCTGGATCTTTTCCAGTTTCTCTACATCTTTTCCAGACAGCAGTGACAAAAGCACACAGCACTCCAACTGAGACCTAACCAGCACTGAGAAGAGCGGTACTATCACCTACCATGATGCACTATGCCTCTGCACTATGCCTCTGTTAATGCAACCCAAAATTGCATTTCCTTTTTTTCCAACAACAAAAGAATCCACACCCCTGAGAGCTGTTGCTATATCACCCTATCCCCGATGTAAACAGCATGAGGTTGACGGAACAATTCTTCCATCAACCTCGCTGCCAACTCTCGGAGAGGTGAATTACCTATACTGACGAGAGAACTCCTCTTGTCCATGTAAGTCGTGTCTACACTTAAAACACTACCGTGGCTCTGCAAAGTGCTTAAGTGTAGAAAAGCCCTCAGGCAGATCTTCCAGAGAAGCATCCAGTTTGGATCTGCAGACATGGGGAGTTGAAGAATCCACCACTTCCCTTTGCAGTTTGTCCCAACAGTTAATCACCCTGAGTGCTAATCATTTGGCCCTTATTTCCGATTGGAATTTGTCTGGTTTTAGCTTCCAGCCATTGGGTCTTCCTCTGTCTTTCTAAACTAGATTACAGAGCCCGTTAGTACCCACGGTTCTCTCCCCATGGCAGTCTCTGCTTGATTGTCTTTTTGATGAGATAAATAGATGAAGCTCTTTAAATCTCTCTCTCTGTCAAGCATCTTCTCCAGTCTTCAATCATTTTTGTGGTTTTTTTCTGCACTGTCTCCAATTCTTCAACGTCCTTTTTGAAATGTGGATCCCAAAACTTGACGCAGTCGGTTTCATCAATGCCATTTGCAGAGGTAAAATCCTTCTCCTGCTCCAATGCATTACTCCCCTGATTATGCATCCAAGGATTGAATTAGCCATTTTGGCCAGAGCATCATGCTGGGAGCTCATGATGAGTTTGTTTTCCAAAATGACCCCTAAATCCTTTTCAGGGTCCCTGCGTTCCATAGTACAGTGCCCTAGCCTGGGGGTCGGGCCTGCATTCCCTGTTCCAAAAGGATCACGTTGCATTTCACTGTATTAAAACATTTTGTTTGCATGGGCCCAGCTCAACAAATGCTCCAGATCAATTGTTATGTCTACCCTGGCTGCCTCATTGTAACCACTCTGCCAAGCTTTGAGTCGTTAGCAAATTTTATTTGCAACGATTTTCTATTTCCTTCCAGATTAGTGACGAGAAAAATTGAATAGCATTTGGCCTGGAACTGATCCCTGCAGAACCCCACTAGAAACACCCCCATTCACTGACAATGGCCTATTGACAACTGCTTTCTGAGAGCTGTCAGTTAGCCGGCTTTTAGTCCATTTAACGTGTGCTCTACTGATATTGTATAGTGTTCATTTTTTAACTGAATGTTTTTCCCTACTAAATCAAATGCCGCAGAGAAATCGAAGTCTATTGCATCTGCTCGGTTCCTTTGATCCACCAAACGTGTACTCTCATGAAAGGATGAAATCAGATTGCTTTGACATGACCTGTTTTCCATAAACCATGCTGTTGACTGGCATTAATTATACTCCTAGACTTGGTCCTGCTAGAGAAGGCAGGGGGCTGGACTCAATGACCTTTCACAGTCCCTTCCAGTTCTAGGAGATAGGATATCTCCATTAATTTAATTTAGTTTTCATTTGAAAAGGTGTCTGTAGCAGTCGAGTGAACGGGAAAGTGAGACATCCCAGAAATCGGAAAGAAATGTGCGGGTAGAGTTTGGGGAGAACATGGGAAAAAGTTCTGAATGTGCTGAAGGGGAAGGCAAGGACCCATCTGCTCAGTATGAAGCATCAGTAGGGACTGCAGCATGTTGGTTTGCCACTAAAAAAAATTTATCAGCCTCTCCATTGCATCCCTAGTGAATCTCTCATTTTCTTTTCTTTCCTGCTTATCACTTTCCTTCCACCACCTTCATTCTGTCTTGTCTGCATCAGAGTACTGCAGCACCTCCCAGAACATATCTTCCTTGCTCCATCTTGAGCACTTTCTTATCTGGTGGAGACACTCAGCTGGAGTGGAGGGGGTGCCTCCTTTCAAGGACATATCTGGAGAAGCACAAGTAACAATAAAGAGAAGCATTATTGTTAAGTACACGTACAGCACTGAAACACTACATCGAAACACACTGCTGATAACACACCAGTCACTTTCCCGTTGACCCTTGACAACCACACATGATGGTGAACACTGGAAGCATGGTGAGTGTTCCCAGGGGTGGGGGAAGTTGGGCATGGGAGAAAAGCAATTGGCCAATTACAGTGATAACATCGAGAACAGTGTCTACACTGGCACTTTGGAGACAAAAATGTTGCATAAAAACATTGCAACTCTCGTCAAGATGGATTTATTACGTCACTGAAACTGAGGAATTCCGTTGTCAAAAGTGGCTTTATAATGTTTACACCTCCGCTATTTTATCACCAAATGTTGCTTTTTGGTGAAAAAACTTGGCAGTGTAGAGAAGACCTAGAGAACAATAAGGGATAACCAGTATACACTCATGTTTCCTGCTGATGCCTCCTAAGGTTTCCCACACCACGATGTGGAGGAACTATTGATGCAAGGAGCACCATAAAATATAGAATTGGCATTAGTAGGGTCAGTTGTTCATAATTCACTTATCTGAATAATGAAAATGTCATTTTTCAGTGTGTGAAGAGCAACCAATCTGCTTCATCCACGAGAACAGCCTCCAGTAGTGCATATAGTGTCTCATATTAACATTGTCTCTCCATCCAGGTGTTTGTCCTACGACCATCACCCAAGACCCTGGGCACATACAGGAAGTCAGGGGAACATACAGTATATGCAGGAAACACCATTCTGCCTCAGTGTTGGACACCTTCTCCCCTTCACCATGTCAGATTCCAACTCAACCGACTTCATCAATCCCTCCACCTTTATCCTGCTGGGCATTCCTGGCCTGGAGGCAGCCCATATCTGGATCTCCATCCCCTTCTGCACCATGTACGCCATAACCATCTTCGGGAACTTCACCATCCTTTTCATGGTAAAGACGGAGACGAGCCTCCATGTACCCATGTACTATTTCCTCTGCATGCTGGCCATCATTGACCTGGTAGTGTCTACATCCATCCTACCCAAAATGCTGAGCATCTTCTGGTTCAATTCCAGGGAGATCAATTTCAGTGCCTGCCTCACCCAGATGTACTTCATTCTCAGCTTCTCTGTGATAGAGTCTGGGATCCTTGTTGCCATGGCTTTTGATCGCTACGTGGCCATCTGCGATCCCCTGAGACATTCCACCACCCTAACAAATCCTGTGGTGGCCAAAATTGGCCTGGCCATGGTGCTGCGTGGCATCATGCTCATACTGCCCCATCCCTTCCTGGCGAGGAGGTGGCCATATTGCAGAACCAACATCATTCCAAACACGTACTGTGAGCACATGGCTGTGGTGAAGCTGGCCTGCGCTGACATCAGCGTCAGTAGTTACTACAGCCTCTCTGAGGCATTCTTCGTGACCACGCTGGATGTGTTTTTTATCGCCGTGTCCTATACCCAGATCCTCAGGGCCATCTTCAGACTCCCAACAAAGGACACCCGGCTCAAGACTTTTGGGACCTGCGGCTCCCACCTCTGTGTCATCTTAGTCTCTTACATCCCAGCTCTCTTCTCCTTCCTCACCAACCGTTTTGGGCACAATGTGGCCCAGCATTTACACATTCTCATGGCCAACGTGTACCTCCTGCTGCCCCCCATGCTAAACCCCATCATCTATGGGGCGAGGAACCAACAGATCCGGGTAAGGCTGCTCCAGCCCTTTACTCATAAATGGACCTAAAGTTTTCTCCTGGTTCTCTGGATCTCAGACTGAGCTCCATGCAGAGCTGTCTGGTGACATGGTGCTGGGCCCTCTTCCCTGAATCACTGACTAGCCAGTCAAGGAGACATTAAATCCTTTCCTGACCTTACTGTGCTGTGTCAGCGTGACAACCTGGGGAATCTGCCTATGTACAACTCATAGGGTTGCCACCTTCCTAATTGCTGGTAACTGGAAGCCTCAGGCCCTGCCCCTGTGCCCTGCCTCTTCCCCCAGGTTCCGCCCCTGCTCTGCCTCTTCCCCTCAAAGCCCCTCCCCTCACTCGCTCCTCTCCTCCCCACCCCCTGTCAATCTCTGGATCATCCCTGACACTCTGCACTCCAAAGCACCCATATTTACCATGGTGATGTAATTATGGTATGTTTTGTACAGAGTATGCCCTGTGAGGTATCATTCTAAAAGTCTTAATCTGCTAAACATTGATATCCCCTGGGGTTGTATGCGCTGTCATTGTATGTGAAGCTATGAAATCCTGCTATGTGTGAGTTACTAAAGTGTGATGTGAGGCTGAAAACACCCAAAACCAGCCTTTCAGGTATGTCAAAGGAGTAGCCAGATACTGTTAATTGCTGTTGTCAACACTCATCCAGGGAAGAAACCACTAGCTCAGGAACTCTGTATAAGAAAGCCTACTCGGAGGGAGTACGGAGACAATGGAGAATGTTTGTCCAATGGAGGCAGACCACCCATGTCACATACATAGACTTTCCAGCAACCTGGAAGAAACTATAAAGGATGGGGAGTGACATCATCTCTTGTCTTCATTCCCGCACAACTCAACACGTGCAAGAAGCTCTGTAAGACAAAAGACTTTGAATGGGGGAGGGGAACCCAGACTGCAAAGCAGATGCAGCCTGTGCCTCAAGAGCAAGTCATGCCTGAGTAACCTAATTGTCTTCTATGAGGAGATAACTGGCTGTGTGGATGAGGGGAAAGCAGTGGACGTGTTATTCCTTGACTATAGCAAAGCTTTTGATTTGGTCTCCCACAGTATTCTTTCCCATAAGTTAAAGGAATATGGGCTGGATGACTGGACTATAAGGGGATAGAAAGCTGGCTAGATCATCGGGCTCAACGGGCAGTGATCAATGGCTCCATGTCTAGTTGGCAGCCGGTACCAAGTGGAGTGCCCTAAGGGTTGGTCCTGGGGCTGGTTTTGTTCAATATCTTGGAAGGTAGGGATAGGATAGGCTACAGGGGGACCTAGACAAATTAGAGGATTGGGCCAAAAGAAACTTAATGAGGTTCAAACCAGGACAAGTGCAGAGTCCTGCACTTCAGATGGAAGAATCCCATGCACTGCTGCAGACTAGGGACCGAATGGCTAGGCAACAGTTCTGCAGAAAAAGACCTAGGGGTTACAGTGGACGAGAAGCTGGATATGAGTCAACAGTGTGCCTTGTTGCCAAGAAGGCTAATGGCATTTTGGGTTGTATACGGAGGGGCATTGCCAGCATATCGAGGGATGTGATCATTCCAATCTATTAGACATTGGTGAGGCCTCATCTGAAGTATTGTGTCCAGTTTTGGGCACCACACTACACGAAGGACGTGGAAAAATTGGAAAGAGTCCAGTGGAGGGCAACAAAAATTATTAGGAGACTGGAGCACATGAAAGTCTGAGGGAACTGGGATTGTTTAATGTGCAGAACAGAAGAATGAGGGGGGATTTGATAGCTGCTTTCAACTACCTGAAAGGGGGTTCCAAAGAGGATGGATCTAGACTGTTCTCAGTGGTGGAAGATGACAGAACAAGGAGTAATTATCTGAAGTTGCAGTGGGAGAGGTTTAGGTTGGATATTAGGAAAAACGTTTTCACTAGGAGGATGGTGAAGCACTGGAATGGGTTACCTAGGGAGGTGGTGGAATCTCCTTCCTTAGAGGTTTTTAAGGTCAGGCTTGACAAAGCCATGGCTGGGATGATTTAGTTGGGGATTGATTCTGCTTTAAGCAGGGGGTTGGACTAGATGACCTCCTGAGGTCCCTTCCAACCTGATATTCTATTATTCTATCTAGTGTGTATAAATCTTAGAATGCAAGTTTGTTTGATTTCCAAAGTAACCTGCTTTGATCTGTTTCCTGTCTCTTATAATTACATAACATCCCTCCTTCTGTAGTTAATAAACCTGATTTATGTTTTATCTTAACCAGTTTGTTTTTGAGTGAGGTGTTTGGGAATCTTAGCTCCGTTAGCAAAGGCTGGTGCAGAACTTCCCCTCATCGAGGGAGGAGCAGACTATTTAATGAATTTACGCTGTACAGATCTCTGTGCAGTGCAAGACGGTCTAATTCTGGGTGTATGCTCCAGTAGGGGTGCAAGGCTGGGAGCTGGGAACTTCTCTGGTGCCTCCATTGTTGGTCCATGAGTGGATTAGGTAAAGCACTCAGGTAACTCAACTGGGCATGACACCACCTGCTGTTGTGTTGGGTGGTAACAGGGCCCAGAGGGGCTGGCTGGCTGTATGTCACCAGCAAAGCAGGGGGAGAGGCCAACCCAGCTAAATGGTTTAGGGTTGAGCGGTTCCATCAGCTTCCTGGCTGTACCCCAAAACAACACCCTGGCACCCCCATATTCACCACTGAAGGACTGTCTGGATATGTGGACTCTCTACTCAGACCCTATGCCACCAGCACTCCCAGCTATCTCCGTGACACCACTGATTTCCTGAGGAAACTACAATGCATTGGTGACCTTCCAGAATACACCATCCTGGCCACCATGGATGTAGAGGCTCTCTACACCAACATCCCACACGCTGATGGAATACAAGCTGTCAGGAACAGTATCCCTGATGATGCCACAGCACAACTGGTTGCTGAGCTCTGTGCCTTTATCCTCAGACACAACTATTTCAAATTTGATGACAATATATATCTCCAGATCAGTGGCACCGCTATGGGCACCCGCATGGCCCCACAATATGCCAATATTTTTATGGCTGACCTGGAACAACGCTTCCTCAGCTCCCGTCCACTCACGCCCCTTCTCTACCTACGCTACATGGATGACATCTTCATCATCTGGACCCATGGGAAGGAGACTCTGGAAAAATTCCACCACGATTTCAACAGCTTCCACCCCACCATCAACCTCAGCCTGGACCAATCTACACGGGAGGTCCACTTCCTAGACACTACGGTGCAAATAATTGATGGTCACATTAACACCACCCTATACCGAAAACCTACCGACCGCTATGCCTACCTTCATGCCTCCAGCTTCCATCCCGGGCACACCACAAGATCCATTGTCTACAGCCAAGCACTGAGGTACAACCGCATCTGCTCTAACCCCACAGACAGAGACCAACACCTACAAAATCTCCACCAAGCATTCTCAAAACTACAGTACCCGCACGAGAAAATAAGGAGACAGATCAACAGAGCCAGACGTGTACCCAGAAGCCTCCTACTGCAAGACAAACCCAAGAAAGAAACCAACAGGACTCCACTGGCCATCACATACAGTCCCCAGCTAAAACCCCTCCAGCGCATCATCAGGGATCTACAACCCATCCTGGAGAATGATCCCACACTTTCACAGGCCTTGGGTGGCAGGCCAGTCCTCGCCCACAGACAACCTGTCAACCTGAAGCATATTCTCACCAGCAACTGCACCCTGCACCATAGTAACTCTAGCTCAGGAACCAATCCATGCAACAAACCTCGATGCCAACTCTGCCCACATATCTACACCAGCGACACCATCACAGGACCTAACCAGATCAGCCACACCATCACCGGTTCATTCACCTGCACGTCCACCAATGTAATATATGCCATCATATGCCAGCAATGCCCCTCTGCTATGTACATCGGCCAAACTGGACAGTCTCTAAGGAAAAGGATAAATGGACACAAATCAGATATTAGGAATGGCAATATACAAAAACCTGTAGGAGAACACTTCAACCTCCCTGGCCACACAATAGCAGATCTTAAGGTGGCCGTCCTGCAGCAAAAAAACTTCAGGACCAGACTTCAAAGAGAAACTGCTGAGCTCCAGTTCATCTGCAAATTTGACAACATCAGCTCAGGATTAAACAAAGACTGTGAATGGCTTGCCAACTACAGAACCAGTTTCTCCTCTCTTGGTTTTCACTCAACTGCTAGAACAGGGCCTCATCCTCCCTGATTGAACTAACCTCATTATCTCTAGCTTGCTTCTTGCTTGCATATATAAACCTGCCCCTGGAAATTTCCACCACTTGCATCCGAAGAAGTGGGTATTCACCCACGAAAGCTCATGCTGCAAAACATCTGTTAGTCTATAAGGTGCCACAGGATTCTTTGCTGCTTTTATATTCACCATTGTTATATAGTTGCCACAAATCTT
Organism: Mauremys mutica; assembly: GCF_020497125.1. Taxonomy (NCBI): domain Eukaryota; kingdom Metazoa; phylum Chordata; order Testudines; family Geoemydidae; genus Mauremys; species Mauremys mutica. The sequence goes on along the minus strand of NC_059072.1, from coordinate 362,829,615 downwards.
GTAGAAACTTTGTCATGTGAGGTGTCAATGGAAAAGCTATGGTTTGATGATCCTATTTGTATGCATGTTTCATTTTTGCTTGAAGTTATGAATATTGACTATATATCTGTGTTTCAAATGTGTTTGCTTCTGTGGTAATGTCCACAAGGTAATTTCCATGCAGTCGAGCCAGAACTTTGTGAATGGACTGTTCATGTTGATGTCCCATCAGAAAGCACAATGAGCCATGGAAGAAGCTTGTCCCCACCTGATGGACTTTCCTGAGAACATTCAAGCCAGGATATGGGTAATGGTCCCTGCTATGACTCATTGAAGCAGGCAAGGGAATGTGACCAGCTCATGTGACACCAGACTCCATCATGTGCCTGTACTTTTCCACTAACAGTGCTGGGGGCTTCGTTTGGGACAATGAAGTTCCCTGCACGTGGCAGAAGCTATAAAAGGGGGAAATGACATCAGCCCTAGGCATCACTCCCCCCACAACTCAACACCTCAAAACACAGCTAGAGAGAAAAGATTTTGATTGGGGAGGTGGTCCCAGGCTGAAAAGGAGAATTCCCGGCCCATGTATGGAAGTTTGATGAACTATTTGTACCATCAGGGTGAGATATTGCTTGATTCAAACCCTGTCTAGTTTATAGAACTCAGATTGTGATTTCACTTTATTTCTTAGGTATTTTACTTTGATCTCTACACTTAGTTATAATCACTTAAAATCTATCCTTCTTTAGTTAATAAATCGATTTTATGTTTTTTACCTAAACCAGTGTGTTGTTTGAAATGCAATAGGGAAATCTGCTCAGGAACAGGGGCTGGTGCATTGTACTCTCCACACTGAGGGAGGGACAGACTGGGTAATAAACTTACACTGGTCAGGCTTCTGGAGACTGAAGACTCCAGGAAGTACTATCATCGTAATACCACCGATCAGCCGAGGGATAGACGATACTCCTATTGATATGCTAATTGGCAATGGTTCTCTCCATATAGCTCAGGTTGTTAAAGTGTCTGTCTGCAGCAAGAAGGAGCAGTCTGCTGGGACCTCAGATGGAAAGGGAAAAGTCCCAGGAACTGGTGAAGAAAAGAGAGTCTCCTTGATTCCCCTGCAGCAGTGGGAAACTGCATGCTTCCAGGGGTGGCGGTAGTTGAAACCAGCTCCTGCCCTTCTGCTGAAGGCAGCGCTGACTCCGGGAAAAAAATGTCCATGTTGCTGCTAAACAAGGGACAAACCCAATGCTAGGGAGTATAGGGAGATGTGTTCCAGAGGGGAGCCCACTAGAATCATAGAAACCACTGAGGAGGTGGGTGTGGGTTCCTTTAACACTGCAGCAGGAGGTAACACCACCTCAGGATGGGAGGGGTGTATGGATCCTGCCACTGAGACAACTGTCTAGGCTGTTAGCTGTGAGCCCTTCCCGGCTGACCAGGGGAGAGATCCCACTCTAGAGAGCACAGGGGTATGTGTCCTAGAGGGGGGCCCAGGGGAGGAATAGTGGGGGGTACAGGAATGTCTCCTCACTGATCACATGGGGGAGGATGCCCAGGACAGAACTGAAGATTCAGCATTTGTGCTCCCAGGTACCCAAGCTGTGGCTCAGGCTTCGAGAAGGAACTGTGTAACTGACCTGCCGGAGGGGAGCAGTCACACAACTCGCCTCTCGGGGATAGAGAGCGGGTGATGGAGGGTACCACAATCCAGCTCCCGACTTCTCAGGACTTTGTTCCTGACGTGCTTGTGACAACTAACTCTGTCTCTTTAAAACAGGATGCAGGTCCAACTGAATCAAGGGCTGTCTGTGGAAATGCTAATGACTCAACTGACAGAGGGGAGGAGGAAATTTTAGATTTTAAAGGATTCACAACAGAGTGATTTGTGGGTAAGATCTAACTTGTATATTTACCTGGGTCTGGGGCTTGGTCCTTTGGGATCGGAAGAACCTTTTTTCTTTTACTGGGGTGTTGGTTTTCATAACCATTCATCCCCATAAGGAGTGGCGCTGGTGGTGATACAAGGGAACTGGAGTATCTGAGGGAATTGCTTGTATAACTTCTGGTTAGCCAGTGGGGTAAAACCAAAGTCCTCTCTCTTTGGCTGGATTGGCGCCTTAAATGTAAAGAACCCCCAGCCTTGGGCTTTGACTTCCCTGCTCTAAGCAATTTGTCCTGAATTGATACTCTCAGTAGTGTCCCGCCAAAGGCCGCCTCGTTACAAGGGGATACTGAGGGGAAAGGAAAACCAGTAACTAAACACGTGTTAAGGTTCAGGGAGGAGTTGAAAGACACAATGGGTATTGAACAAATCAAAGTGTCCAAGCAGAAGTTGTGGTATAATAAAAATACTTGGAAACACCTACCTGTGATAAAAGATTTTGTGTTATTGTTAAATCTCATGATGCAATGGTTGTTGCTAATGGGAAATGTTATAACAAAGAATTTGGTACTGATGGTAAATCCTATGAAAAGGTGTCACATGCATGATTTTTGGGGAAAGCTTTCGGACATGCTACAAATAGAAACAAGAAGCCGTATGCAGATACTGCTTCTCAGCTATCACCTGTAAACAGGCTCAAAGCTCGTCACAGCAGGGAAACCATAATAAATCTGGTCTTCTGTGTGGAAGGGGAAACTGAGGCACACCACTGCATAGCATTGATGAATATCTGTATTGAGTTATCACCAGTTAGAAAAGCACAATGGTTTTACAATGCTGCACAGATACAAGGAGAGGTTTTCTAGTGACGCAGAGAAGGCACACAGAACTTTTTAAAAACACATGTGGAGAACACCACAATGTTTGCAACACTTAGGTGTTGAATGTTCCAAACCTTGAGAAGGCCTTGTGCACACTCCCTCCAGATTAGTCAATGACAAACACTCCTGCAGTAAACTAAGTGGGGAGGTGTGACATTCTGTGCCCCAAAACAACTCCCTGGCACTCCCATATTTACCATGGTGATATGATATGTAAGGTATCAATGAAAAAGTTATGGTCTGCTGACTATGATTACCCTATTTGTATGCATGTATCATTTTTGTACCTAAAGTTCTGAAAGTGTGCGAGGGCATGTGACCAGCTCATGTGACACTGGATTCCATTTGTGCCTGTACTTTTACACTAACTGCTCTGGGGGCTTTTGCTTAGGGTACGTCTACACTACAAGACTATTTCGATTCATCTTAATTCGAATTTCTGGAATCGACCTAATGAAGTCGAAGTTGTGTATCCACAATAAATACACTAATTCGACTGTGTGAGTCCACAGTAACGGGCGAAGCGTCGACTTTGGAAGCGGTGCACTGTGGGAAGCTATCCCACAGTTCCCGCACTCCCCGCCGCCCATTGGAATGCTGGGATTTCCCACCAATGCATGCTGGGGGCGGGAAATTGTGTGGAGGGTGGTTTTGGGTAACTGTCATCATTGAACCGTCAATCACGCCCAGCATCCCTCCCTGAAAGCGCCAGCTGGCAATCTGTTCGTGCACTTTTCTTCTCAGTGACAGCGCGGGCGCCACAGCACTGCGAGCACGGATCCCGCTGCAGTTGTGGCCGCTGTCAGCTCCTCGCAACTTATCGTCCACGTCTTCCGCAGTCAGCTGCTGAGAAATTTGGCTAATTTTCAATGGTGCTGCGAGCAGTGGTGGACCATGGGGGACGTTTTACCAACATCAACGTCGGGTGGCCAGGCAAAGTTCATGACGCGCGTGTTTTCAGGAACTCTGGTCTGCTTAGACGCCTGCAGGAAGGTAGTTTCTTCCCGGACCACAAAATAACGCTTGGGATGTGCAGATGCCCATACTGATCTTAGGGGCCCCAGCCTACCCGCTAATGCCCTGGCTCGTCACGCCCTATGCAGGCACCTTGCACAGTGACAAGGAAGTCTTCAAGTACCAGCGAGCAGCGTGAAGTGTGACTGTTCAGTTTCTTCACAGAGAAGCTGAACCTGCCCCTGTTTCTTTACCAAGTTACTGTTGACTAGCCTCTGCAGTTACATACCCCGTCCACCCCGCTTCCCCAACTTCTAACACACATTTAAAAATTAAAGTACGTGCTCCACTGTAGCTTTACAACGGTGTCTTTATTGATGACTTTGCGTTAAAGGGTTGAAACTGGGACGCACACTGTGCTGGGTAGGGTGTGTGGTCATGTAAAGACCGCCTCTAAAGTCGAGGTTTGACATGCTCCCGCTCCCAGACCGGTCAGCAGTGCCGGACTGGTTGTTTCAACGGATCCTGCCATCCCTCCTTTTTTGGACTCTGTGTGCGGGGGCTATGTGGCCTTGTTGCGGGGGAGGACAGATACAGATTCCTCTGCTGCGTGGCTCTGCGGTCCATTACAGGGACCGTTGCATGACATCTGTAACCCCCCTCCCCCGCTACAAATGCACGTACCACCCCCAACGACAGAAAACCTGCAAACCACCTCCCATACCAGCTAACCGCCTACTGACTGCACTGTGCGTGTGTCATGCTGCTGATCCAGCCCCCGTCTCTGTACCCTGCTAAAGGTGACTGTCCTATGCATTACACTACCCCCTCAACCACCCAACGACCCACCCAAGACATCTAACACAGCGTTGTGTAAAAAACCATGACGGAAAAAGTAAGTAACAGAAAACTACTTTTAATAATCAAGAACACAGTAAGGGAAGGACTTTTCAAAATGTAGTAACTGATAGCTTTTGGGTAATTTAACACTGTCCTGTGGTGCAGTGACAGTTTTCACGGCCCCTGGTGACCCTCCTTCTTGTTATTTTTGATGAGGGGGGGATTGGAGTTTGAGGCGGGGGTGGGCGGTTGCAGATACAGTGCAGGGGGGCTCTGTCTTCCTGCCTGCGGTCCTGCAGAACATCGACAAGGCGCCTGAGCATGTCCGTTTGCTCCCTCATTAGTCCAAGCAGCGTTTGAGTCGCCTGCTGGTCCTCCTGACACCACCTGTCCTCCCGTTCGCAGAGTGAGCGGTGCTGCTGACTGAGGTTCTCCCTCCACTGGCTCTGCTGGTCCGCCTCGGCTCTGGAGCAGCCCATAAGTTCAGCAAACATCTCGTCCCTTGTCTTTTTCTTACGCCTTCTAGTTTGCGCCATCATCTGTGAGGGGCATGGTGCATCAGGTCGTGATACAGTTGCACCTGTGTGATGTCAAAAAGGTAGTGAATTTTTTACAATGATACATTTTTTAAACAAAAAAACATAGTCTACTCGGTGTCTGTGAACAAGAGTATGCACAGCACCTGTCTCATGCGCACTCACTAATGGAAAGTTCGATTTCTCTGAATGCGCTTTCATTGCCTGGGGTATTGGGCTGCAGATCAGAGAACCTTTGCAGGAAAGAAGAATTCGTGTAGCAGCAAGGCATGGTAAGCCAAACACTTTTGGATTCATAGAAGTGAATGTACAGCTCTGTCCTCTTGATGCAGGCAATCCTGAAAGCATAAACTCAACCCCTGTTGCACCCCCTCGCAGCTGTTCACTGGGAAAGATCCCTGTATGCTGCCACTCTGTAGACTGCAGCACGTGGCTGTTAAGTGAGGCTTCTTGTTATGCAAAGGAACAGTTAAGCGCTCCCATTACTAATAGTACCCCAATTACTCTAATTTCATGCAGGAGTGTGCGAGAGAGATCACCCTGAGGAGAGTCTCACGTGCAGAGAGAGCGCGCATGCTGGAAGAAAGCCACCACCACCCAGGGGCCTACTCTGCCATGCTCGTGAGGGCAATGGTCCCGGAGTTCCAGCTTGTAGCATGGAAAGGCAAAGTGTGCTACCTCGGGGCACACGATAAGCTAGCTCTGCCAAGGAACCTCCTGCATAGACTTTCAGATTACCTCCAGGAGAGTTTCCTGGAGATATCTTATGAAGATAAAAGTTCCATCCCCCTGTATGTAGACCTTCTGTTCTCCTAATGTCTCTCCCTGTTTAATTACTAAAAAAATGTTAACTCGTTGGTCTTAGCTGCTTTTAATAAATAAATGTTAACTTGTTTAAAGCACTTACGGACTGATCCTTCTCCCAATTCAGGGTCCGTGGTAACGGCTGGGGAGGGTTGGTAGGGGATCTCAGTGAGGGTGAGGAAGAGATCCTGGCTGTCGGGGAAAGCGCCGTCGACTGCCTCGTCCTCCTCATCTTCCCCGTCCGCGAACATCTCCGAGGAACAGTCCGTTGACACTATCCCATCCTCAGAGTCCACGCACACTGGTGGGGCAGTGGTGGCAGACCCACCGAGAATGGCATGCAGTGCCTCGTAGAAGCGGCATGCCTGGGGCTGGGCTCCGGAGCGTCCGTTTGCTGCTCTGAGTTTCTGGTAGCCTTGTCTCAGCTCCTTGACTTTCACGCGGCACTGCATTGCATCCCGGCTGTATCCTCTGTCTCTCATGGCTTTGGAGACCTTCTCGAAGGTCTTTGCATTCCGTTTGCTGGAGCGCAGCTCCGAAAGCACAGACACATCGCCCCACACAGCAATCAGATCTGAGACTTCCCGGTCAGTCCATGCTGGGGACCTCTTTCTAGTCTGAGATTGCCTGGACTCCTCTGCTGGAGAGCTCTGCATCGTTGCAGGTGCTGCTGAGCTCGCCCCGATGAGCAACCAGGACATGGGATTCAAACTGTCCAGACAGGAAAAGGAATTCAAATTTTCCCGGGGCATTTCCTGTGTGGCTGGTCAGAGCATCCAAGCTCCGACTGGCGTCCAGAGCGTCAACAGAGTGTTGCACTGTGGGATAGCTCCCGGAGCTACTAAGATCGATTCGCATCCACACCTAGCCTAATTTGACATAGCCATGTCGAATTTAGCGCTACTCCCCTTGTCGAGGTGGAGTACCGAAGTCGAACTAAGGAGCCCTCTATGTCGAATTAAAAGGCTTCCTGGTGTGGACGGGTGCACGCTTAATTCGATTTAACGCTGCTAAATTCGATTTAAAGAGCTAGTGTGGACCAGCCCTTAGAAAAACGAAGTTCCCTCCACATAGAAGAAGCCATAAAAGGTGGAAGTATCAAAATCACTTGGTCTCACTCCCCTCCACACCTGGAAAAACCTTAGGAACAAGGGCAAAACTGGTGATTTGGTGCCCAGACTGAAGAGATTTCTAGCCTGTGTATGGAAGGCAGTTGGACTGTTTGTACCATCAGAGTGACACACTGTATGGTTCAAATCCTGTCTAGTTTCTAGAACTCAGATTGTCATTTTGCTTTATTTCTTAGGTAATCTACTTTTATATGTACACTTATTACTTATAATTACTTAAAATCTATCCTTCTGTAGTTAATAAATCGGATTTATGTTTTTTACCTAATACAGTGTGTTCTTTCAAATACAAAAGGGAAACCTGCCCAGAGACAGGAGCTGGTCCATTGTCCTCTACACACTGAGGGTGGGGCGGACTGGGTAAAAACTTACACTCACCAGGCTTCTGACTAGGGTAAGACGGTGCACCTCTGGGGTCCTAGGCTGAGGAGCTGGGGTGGGGGGGAATTGCCTGGAGCCTCTCTATTGTTGGTGCATAAGTGCCTAGTGAAAGCATTCATGTAACTGCAGCTGGGTGCGTCCCTGGCTGTGTCTGGCTGTGGAAGTGCAAAACCAGGAGAGGATTGCAGCTTGTCACAGCCTCACAGTGTGAGCGGGAGCCCAGGTTGGTTTGCCACAGGGCTCAGTGGTATCCCCATTCCAGGTTTCATCCTGAGCATGTCTGTCACATCCACCTAAGGAACAAGCCCTGCTATACCATGAATCCATTTCCTTCTTGTCATGCCCTCAGTTACTAATGGAGAGACTGTGGTTACGGCAGGGAAATCAGGACTCCTCGGTTCTGTCTGTCATTCTCTGTGTGACCTTCACCGAGTCACATCTTCCTTTGCCTCATTTTACCTATCAGTATAATGGGTATATTTTCATAGTCACTTTCCTTTGCTAGATGTTTTGAAGATCCTTCAATGAAAGTTGCTATACAGTATGATGATAGTTACTGATGAGAATTACTGATCTCATCAGTGCCTGCAGAAAGTGTTCGTGTCTCCCCTCAGTCACCTTTCTCCAGATCTCTCTGGCTACTATCTACCCATTAATACTGGGCCTTTACAGAGTATCAGACCCTATGGAGAGCTGGGCATTATCCTGAGTTTTCTTACTAAGCAACTACTTTTAAAAAATACACAGAGCAGCCAATTCCTCTCTAACTCGGCGGAGAGGCAAAGGGTTCTCATCTCCCTTTGGGAAAGTCCCTTAATTACTGTTTACTTCTGAAGCTGGATAAATAGCACAGAAGCGCAGACAAGGAAAGAAAGACATTGGCTAGAGTGTCTCCAGTCTCCAGCCAGTTTCCATTCAGTTGCAGCTTCTCCCCTAGAGGCTGAGCGAGCCCCCCTGGCATTGCTCACAGCTATATTATAAACGGTGCACACCCCTGTGTCAGCTCTCGGCGTGGGCAGCTGCTGCAGATGCTGGGGTGAGAGAGGTGTGGGAAACGGCTGCCTGCGAGGGATTCCCAGGGAAGACACGTCTGTCTCAGAATTCACAGGTACCCAGCTCTTGCTTAGGAGCTCACCTGCTCGACAAACCCAGTGCAATGTGGGCGTGATGGGATGGAGAATAGGTCTGTGGTCCTTTCTGCTCTGCACAGCCATTAACATGCCAGGGCCCTTGCCACAGGGGATGAGTTTGCTCCAATATCACTGGCCAAATTGTCCCTCTTTGCTCCCCTTGGAGGAAGAACTCAGTAAGCTGTGTGTGAGTTAATGCACAGGGACTCTCACCTCCTCTTCTTGCATTTCAGGGCTCTGGCTATTGACGGGTGGGGGGGGGGTTCTCACCTGACTTTCTGATAGAAAGTATGGAGGTGCTAGGGCTCCTCATGGAATAATTATATGAATTTTTCAACATGGGCAAGACGTCTTTTCTCCTGGCTTCATTCGAGAATTTGGCTGAACTGTTATGCCTGAAACTTTCAAAAAACAATTCAGCCGGATGCAGACACCCAGTGTTGGAAATTTCAGTCCCTGGCTGTGTCTGGCTGTGGAAGTGCAAAACCTGGAAAGGATTGTAGCTTGTCACAGCCTCACAGTGTGAGAGGGAGCCCAGGTTGGTTTGCCAGAGGGCTCAGCGGTACCCCCGTTCTAGGTTGCATCCTGAGCAAGTCTGTCACATCCACCTAAGGAACAAGCCCTGCTACACCATGAATCCATTTCTTTCTTGTTATGCCCTCAGTTACTAACGGAGAGACCGTGGTTACAGCAGGGACGTTAGGGCTCCTGGGTTCTGTCTGTCATTCTCTGTGTGACCTTCACCAAGTCACGTTTCCCTTTGCCTCAGTTTACCTATCAGTATAATGATGATATATTCATAGTGACTTTCCTTTGTTAGGTGTTTTGAAGATCCTTCAATGAAACCTGCTGCACAGTATGATGATAGTTACTGATGAGAATTACTGATCTCTGATCCCTTAGCGATAGCCCCATGTGCCTGTAGAAAGTGTTTGTGTCTCCCCTCAGTCACCTTTCTCCAGATCTCTCTGGCTACTATCTACCCTTTATACTAGGCCTTAACAGGGTATCAGACTATTATGCCTAGTTTTCTTACTAATCAACTACTTTTTAAAAATACACAGATACACAGAGCAGCCAATTCCTCTCTGACTCAGCGGAGAGCCCGAGGGTTCTCATCTCCCTTTGGGAAAGTCCCTTAATGACTGTTTACTTCTAAAGCTGGATAAATAGCACAGAAGCGCAGACAAGGAAAGAGAGACATTGGCTAGAGTATCTCCAGTCTCCAGCCTGTTTCTATTCAGATGCTGCTTCTCCCTTACAGGCTGAGCAAACCCCCCCCCGGGATTGCGCACAGCTATATTATAAACGGTGCACACCTCTGTGTCAGCTCTCGGTGTGGGATGCTGCTGCAGATGCTGGGGTGAGAGAGGGGTGGGAAACGGTTTCCTGTGGGGGATCCCCAGGGAAGGCACGTCTGTCTCAGAACTCACAGGTACCCATCTGTCATAAACATACAGCTAAGGGCAGTATAAAATCCCTCTTTACCCTGTAAAGGGTTAATTCCTCTTTTGCCTGTAAAGGGTTAAGAAGCTCAGATTACCGGGGTGGCACCTGACCAAAAGGACCAATAGGGGGAGAAGTTTTTCTGTCTGTGTCTCTGGGAGCCAGCCAGGAAACAGGGCAGGGGAAAAAAAGCATCTAGTCTTGCAGAAATAGTAAGTAATAGCAGAAAAGAAATGCATTAGATTACCTCTTTTTTTTTAGCTTGTGAATTTTCCCTGTTTTTGTAAGTTTAAGGTTTTGCCTAGAGGGGAAATCCTCTGTGTTCTTGAGTCTTTTGTTATTCTGTAAAGTACTTACCATCCTGATTTTACCAAGGTGATTCTTTTACCTTTTCTTTAATTAAAATTCTTCTTTTAAGAACCTGATTGATTTTTCATTGTTCTTAAGATCCAAGGGCTTGGGTCTGTGTTCACCTGTACCAATTGGTGAGGATATTATTCTCAAATCTCCCCAGGAAAGGGGTGTAGGGGTTTGGGGGGATATTTGGGCTCCAAGTGGCCCTCCCTGAATGTTTGTTTAAATCACTTGGTGGTGGCAGCGATACTAAGGCTAGAAAGGAATTTGTGCCTTGGGGAAGTTTTTAACCTAAGCTGGTAAAAATAAGCTTAGGGGGTCTTTCGTGTGGGTCCCCACATCTGTACCCCGGAGTTCAGAGTGGGGAAGGAACCCTGACACCATCTCTTGCTGAGGAGCTCACCTGCTTGACAAACCCAGTGCAATGTGGGCGTGATAGGATGGAGAATAGGTCTGTGGTCCTTTCGTGTCTGCAGAGCCATTAAACATGCTGGGGCCCTTGCCACAGGGGATGTGTTTCCTCCAGTATCACTGGCCAAAATGTCCCACTTTGCTCTGCCCCTGGCTGATGGCCTCCAGCTCCGAGGTGGCCGCATTTCAGTGGCACAGGGAATCCTTCAGGATAAAAGCTTTTAGTAGATGGACAATACAAGGCCAAATTCTGAGGCCGCGGCCCATATGTTCTCAGGCTCCACTAAGGCAAAACTCCCTTTGGAGTAAGAACTGAGTAAAGACCTCAGGAGCCAGCTGTGTGTGAGTTAATGCTCAGGGACTCTTGCATTTTGGGGCTCTGGCTATTAACAGGCTCTCACCGGACTTTCTGATGGAAAATATGGAGTTGCTGGGGCTCCTCACTGGAATAATTATATGAATTTTTCAACATGGGCAAGACGTCTTTTCTTCTGGCTTCAGGCTTCTCCTGGCTGAACTGTGATGCCTGAAGGAAGCAAGGGTGCATCTATTATATGCTTGTGGTTTCCGCCCCGGTTCCTATGCTGATCACCTGTGTGCTGCGTTGGTCCTTGCCCAAGTAATTGCAGAAGGGCGGGAGGAAATGTCCCTCAATGGAAGAAGGAACAAAGAAGCTCTGCAAGGAACCTCCCGCAGAGGATTGCAGAATACCTGCAGGAAGGTTTCCCAGAGGTCTCTCTGGAGGATTCCAGTGAAATCTCGGTGTGCATCAACACCCCGTTCTGCCATACTGCCTAGCTGCACGGGGAAATGCCCAGCACACACAAACACAGCCAGCCTTGAACATTTCTCTGCCCTCCACCCACCTCTGCGCTTTACAAAGCAAAACTGCTTACCAGGGGTCTCCTCTCCTGCTTCTGCCTCACCTGACTGTGACTGCCGAGACTGGCTGGACACCTCCAGAGTGGAGAACAGCTCCTGACTGGACGCAGCACTGGGCAACCCTGGCATGGGCACCACAACTTCTAATGTCTCCACCTCCTCATCAATGACTTCCTCCTCTGGGTTAGGCCCAGATTCCGTCAGCTCCAGCCCACTGAAGTATCCACAGGGCTCTTGGTGGTGGAAGGTGAGTCGCTGCCAAGGATATCATCCAACTCCTTATAAAAATGACAGGTCCGGGGCGCAACTCCGGAGTGAACATTTGCCTCCCTTGCCTTCTGGTACGCAGGCCTCAGCTCCTTCATTTTCCTCTGCACTGCAGCATGTCCCAATCATAGCCCTTTTCCCACACGCTGCAAGAAATCTGCCCATAGGCATTGAAATTCCTACAGTGGGAGCACAGCTGGGACTCCTCAGCCTCCTCTCCTCAAATACTGAGCAGTTCCACAGTGGTCCAAGCAGGAGACCATTTGCTGCATGGAGCTGCCATGGCCACCTGGGAAGATGTGATGTGAACACTCCACGCCGAGCAAACAGGAAAGGGAATTTCAAAATTCCTGGGCCTTTAAAGGGGGAGGAGTGAAAAATATTTACCTGCATGCAGGGCAGAAGAGTTGAAAGTCCTGACCAGAGTGGTTCGGATGGGCATTGTGGGATGCCTTCCAGAGGCCAATTACACAGATGAAATCAAGCATGGTGTCTACACTGGCACTTTGGAGACAAATTTTTTGCGTAAAAAGCCTTACAAGTCTTGTCAAGGTGCCTTTATTACATCACTGAACCCGAGGAGTTCTGTCGTCAAAAGTGGCTTTGTAGTGTTTACACCTCCACTATTTCTTCACCAAATGCTGTTTTTTGGTGGAAAAAATGTGGCACTGTAGACAAGACCTAAGGAACGAAGAGAGATAACCAATATTCTCTCGTGTTTCCTGCTGGCACCTATTAAGGATTCCCACACTCTGATGTGTAGGAATTATTGATGAAGGAAGGACCATAAAATATGAAATTACATTAGTAGGGTCAGTTGTACGTAATTCATTCATCTGAATAATGAAAATGTCATTTTTCAGTGTGTGACGAGTGACCAATCTGCTTCATTCGTTAGAACAGCCTCCAGTTGTACATGTAGTGTCTCATATTAACATTGTCTCTCCATCCAGGTGTTTGTCCTGCGACCATCACCCTAGATCCTGGACACATACAGGAAGTCAGGGGAACGTACGGTACATGCAGGAGACACCGTTCTGCCTCAGTGTTGGACACCTTCTCTCCTTCACCATGTCAGACTCCAACTCAACCGACTTCACCAACCCCTCCACTTTCATCCTGCTGGGCATTCCTGGCCTAGAGGCAGCCCATGTCTGGATCTCCATCCCCTTCTGTGCAATCTATGCCAAAGCCATCTTCGGAAATTTCGCCATCCTGTTCATCATAAAGACAGAGCTGAGCCTCCATGTGCCCATGTACTATTTCCTCTGCATGCTGGCCATCACTGACCTGGTCCTGTCTACAGCCATCCTACCCAAAATGCTGAGCATCTTCTGGTTCAATTCCAGGGAGATCAATTTCAGTGCCTGCCTCACCCAGATGTACATCATTCTCAGCTTCTCTGTGATAGAGTCTGGGATCCTCGTGGCCATGGCTTTTGATCGCTATGTGGCCATCTGCGATCCTCTGAGACATTCTACTACCTTGACAAATCCCATGGTGGCAAAAATTGGCCTGGCTCTGGTCCTGCGTGGCGCCATACTCATACTGCCCTATCCCTTCCTGGCAAGGAGTTGGCCATATTGTAGAATGAACATCATTCCCCACACGTACTGTGAGCACATAACAGTGGTGAAGCTGGCCTGTGCCGACATCAGCTTCAGTAGTTACTACGGCCTCTCTGTGGCATTCTTGGTGATCGGTATGGATGTGTCTTTTATCGCCATGTCCTATACCCAGATCCTCAGGGCCATCTTCAGACTCCCAACAAAGGACGCCCGGCTCAAGACTTTTGGGACCTGCGGTTCCCACCTCTGTGTCATCTTAGTCTCTTACATCCCAGCTCTCTTCTCCTTCCTCACGCACCATTTTGGGCACAATGTGGCCCTACATTTCCACGTTCTCATGGCCAACATGTACCTCCTGCTGCCCCCCATGCTAAACCCCATCATCTATGGGGCGAGGAACCAACAGATCCGGGTAAGGCTGCTCCAGCCCTTTACTCATAAATGGACCTAAAGTTTTCTCCTGGTTCTCTGGATCTCAGACCGAGCTCCGTGCTGAGCTGTCTGGTGACATGGTGCTGGGCCCTCTTCCCTGAACCACTGACTAGCCAGTCAAAGAGACCTTAAATCCTTTTCTGATGTTACTGTGCTATGTCAGCGTGACAAACTGGGGAATCTGCCTATGTACAACTCACAGGGTTGCCCCCTTTCTAATTGCTGGTAACTGGAAGCCTGAGGCCCCACCTCTCTGCCCTGCCTCTTCCCCTCAAGGCCCCGCCCCTCACTCACTCCTCTCCTTCCCACCCCCTGTCACTCTCTGGATCATCCCTGTGACACTCTGCACCCCAAAGGACCCATATTTACCATGGCGATGTAATTATGGTATGTCTTGTACAAAATATGCCCTATGAGGTATCATTCTTAAAGTCTTAATCTGCTAAACATTGATATCCCCTCGGATTGTATGCACTCTCATTGTATGTGAAGCTATGAAATCCTGCGATGTGTGAGTTAATAAAGTGTGATGTGAGGCTGGAAACATCCAAAACCAGCCTTTCAGGTATGTCAAAGGAGTAGCCACACAGTGTTAATTGCTGTCGTGACCACCCATCCAGGGAAGAAACCACTAGCAGAGGAACTCAGGATATGAAAGCCTCCTCGGAGGGCACACACCCCATGTCACATACATCGACTTTCCAGCAAGCTCAAAGAAACTATAAAGGATGGGGAGTGACATCATCACTTGGTTTCAGTCCCCACAACTCAACACCTGCAAGAAGCTCTGAAAGGCAAAGGACTTTGAACGGGGGACAGGAGCCCAGGCTCAAAGCAGATACAGCCTGTGCCTTAGTTGGGTGTGTGGCACCACCTGCTGTTGTGTTGGGTGATAACTGGTCCTGGATGGGCTGGCTGAGGGTCACCAGCAGAGCAGGGGGAGAGGCCAACCCAGCTGAATGGTTTGGAGGCACAGCGGTTCCAACAGCTTCCAGGCTTCACCCTGGGGGTTACATCCCGTCACAATCTCCACTTTCCATCCATCCCCCACAGCTGGGTTCCCTCTGTTCCCGGGCTGGGATGGGAGCTGCTTCAGCCTGACAAGGAGCCTGCCTGTGGGTAGGAGGTGGGCCTGGTTAATGACTCAACGTCTCTCTCTGCCCTGCAGTAACTGGACATCGTTATACATAGAGATATGAATAGAATTCTTAAGTCAGTTTCATGGTAGAGATGGTGAGCTTTAGAGTTGCAAAGAATTCTTTCAGAATTAATCCTTAGGTTGCAGTCCAATGTCCAATATCAGGGTGGTCCAGAATGGAACTGGAGACCTGAGTCTTGTGACTTGAGCTTCCCCTGATGAAGCTTAAGCAGATTTGAGATGACAGGAACATGACCCAAGTGTTCTTTCATAGGCCACTGGCAGGCTACTATAATGAAGAATAGTTGCTTTGAAGTAGAATTACCTATTTCCTACGTATACACAGGTAACTCTTCCATTCATCAGCATAAGATAATTATCCATAAAGTGGTTCATAGGTTATTTACTACAAACGTCAGAGAGAGTAGAGACAATGAAGTTATTGCACCCAAGTTTAATTTAAAATATTAATATTTTCTTTTGATCTTTGAATCAACCGACATACCAACAGACAGGAACCATCTGTTTACATGGTTAACATGTAACCATGGTTACATGGTTAACATGTAACCAGATATAAGTACACATACAATTAACATTACCGCTAATTCTCTAACAATACAGGTTTGCATTTCAAAGCTCTATTCCACTTCCCATATATATTACTATTTATGAGGAATAGCCCTAACTACCATTTATAAACTTCTCTAATACGTCTGTAAAGGTTGAATTTGAGTCAATTAGCCTTCTAGTTGCATAACCCTTTCTGACCATCTGTCACACCTATTAACTCACGTTTGATTGTATGAACCATCTGTATCCTTATATTTTTGGGTTTTACTGTACTCTTCACACAGGCTCCTTGTGCTCAGAGGCAAGAGGCTGGGTCGGAGGTATCTATCTGTAGATAGGTTGGCCATTTAAGACTATCAGCCCTAACAAGTTCTCGCCTGGATAGAAGGAAGGAGTAATTGCATTCTAGATAAAGCCAGTGTTCTCCAGCTTCTCTGCTGAGGGCTGGGCTTGGAAGGAGTGGAACCTCCCCAGAAGAGGGAACAGAGAGAGGAGTGGTTGGTCCAGCCCTTTAAAAACACAGAGACTGGATGAGTCAGAAGAAGCTGGGGCAGGAGAGGCACAAGGACGGCAGAGGGGACTCTTTGGTTGCAGAGCTATGGCTGCAGCTGAGAGACACACTCCAGATGGAGGCGAAGCCAGGAGTTGCAGGAGGTGGCTCCTGGACACCTTAGAGAGATCTGACCCAATCCCAAAGAACGCTCCAGGGCAGTGAGGCCACTGAAGCAGGGAATGGTGGGCAGCTGTTCTGTGTGGTGTTTAACGGGATCTGGGTATCTCTTGTGCTCTCTAAAGCAGAGGGATTGTTTTACAACCCCTTTTGTAAGGCCGGGGCTGTTTGCTTTAACGATCCTATGCCCAGAAAGAGAGAAACTGGGAACAGAGCGCGCCCAAGGAGGAGCTCTCGTAGGGTGTGTTGAAGCAATGGGAGAGTCTGGGGGAGCCCAGCCAAACCTAGTCTCAGGGCCCTGGCGCTTGGCCTGCAGGTCTCTGCTCCCAGAGGGAGGTGCTAGAATGGAAGCTGCACCCCGAGAGTGGGTCACAGTGCTCCAATTCCCAGACTGATCCAGCCAGAATCCCTGAAGGAAACATTTCCTGAACTAGACAGTGCCGGTTTAGGGTCAGGGAGAGGATTTGAGGTCAGGGAGAGCATTTGTCTCTCCCTTGGAAAGTGCTTCCCAGAATGGAAGAGGCAGGGAGTCCCTGTTCTACTGGATATCGTCCCATCTCTCTCTCTCTCTCACTCTCTCCATCCATTTTGGTTCCTTTTCTCTCCTTTCCTTTCTAACTCCCCCCACACACACACGCCTCCCTCTCTCTACCGCTTCTAATGTGCATCCCACCCTGGCTACCAGTTACAAACACTCAAGGGTCTGTTATTCCGTAAACTTCAGTGGCAAGTGCAGGTGTAGCACTGTGAACGGCTGCAGCTGAGCGCTGATCTGGCTGGGCAAGAAGCCGGGTGCATTAGTCTGGTTATTAACTAAGGAAAACGAAGTCCCTGGCCATTACCATCAAGCAGCCTGCAACTGCAAAGCAACCAGCTCAGTATTAACCTGTCTAGAGGGATTGCTGGGCAGATGGTAGCTACATAGACAGGGCTGGAGGCTGCTTGAAAGATGTGGGTGCTCCGTTCATACAGTGCAGCCCTTGGGGGGATGTCATGGCCACAGGCTGCTACAAAGCTTCAGCTCTATAGAACAATGGGTCCCCCAGCTCCAGTGGAAGGAAGCAAAATGTGGGGGACTGAGGAAGGCTGAGGAACTCTGGGCTGATGTTTTCAATGCTCGTGGTCTCCAGCAGCTTCTCCGTATCAAAATCCTCAGCACAAGATCAGGAGTGAGGATATAGTCAACCCACAACCGCCCCCATCAGCACTGTGTCAGTTTTTGGCAGTTTTCTTGTTGGGAACACATTGCTAGAGTGAAAGACCAGCGAGTTCTGAAATGGGCATGCCAAGGAATTCCACGATATGGCCTGTGATCACCTGGGTGCCAAAAGCTTTGGTGGCACAACAGACCAGCCGCTGCACAAATATGTAACTTGACCTGCTTAAACACCTTCCCAAAGATCAATCCGGGCAGCGCTCGGTTTGTAAGGAGACTATGTTCCTTTGGGGTTTCCCATGAAAATGATGATGATACCTGATGGGACGAACAGCTCCCCAGATACTGTGGCAAAAGGTCTGTTGATCCAATAATGTGTGTGAAGCTGAGGTCTGACAAACAGAAAGTGCAGGTGACACTCGCTGAACAAGGAAAGTGAGAGGGACATTTTCAGGGGGTCACATATTGCGTGTGTGTTGGGTAGCGGGGAAAACACTCTTTCATATTCCTTTGCTCTGTACCTCAGTTTGGTTTTCTCCTTTGGTACAGACCAGAATGTAGTCTTTTTCAGGACATGGATGAATGCCTTATATAAAAACACAAAATTCGATCTTAGAGAGCTCTAGTTTGATAGATATATTGCTGTGACATGCTGTACCCCAAAGCAACACTCTTACACCCCCATATTCACCACTGTTATATAGTTCCCACAAATCTTGTAGGAACTATGTCATGTATATAAGAACATAATCTACTTTGATCTCTACGCTTATTAGTTCTAATCACTTAAAACCTATCTCTCTGTACTTAATAAATCTGATTTATATTTTTTACCTAACACACTGTGGTGTTTGAACTGTAAAGGGGAATCTGCTCAGGAACAGGGGCTGGTGCGTTGTCCTCTCCACAGTGAAGGAGGGACAGGCTGGGTAATAAACTTATTCTGGTCAGGCTTCTGACCGGGGTAAAACGGTACAGCTCTGGGGTCCTAGGCTGGGGAGCTGGGGGGAATTGGGTGGAACCTCTCTAGTGTTGGTTCATGAGTGGTTCGTGAAAGCATTCATGTGACTCAGCCAGGGGTGTCCCTGTCTATGAATGTTTGTATGAGTGCAGGACCTGGAGGGTCCTCACCGTGTGAGATGGGACTCAGACTGGTGTGCCAGAGGGCTCATCAGCACCCCAGTTCCAGGCTGTACCTTAGGGAAGTCCTGCACAGTGGCACAGCAAGCAGGGTAAAATCCACAACTTGTTACAGAGTCACAGACTTTAAGGCCAGAAGGGACCATGGTGCTACTAAACAAGGTACAGACACAATGCTAGGGAGCAAAGGGAGATGTGCTCGGGAGGGGAGCCAGAGAAGGGTGATAGGCTCATAGAAACCACTGAGGAGGTGGATGTGGGTTCCTTTAACACTGCAGCAGGAGGCAACAGCACCTCGGGAACGGAGGGGTGTGCAGCCTGCCACGGAGACAACTGTCCAGGCTGTTAGCTGTGTCTGAGCCCTTCCCGGATGACGAGGGGAGAGATCCCACTCCAGAGAGCATAGGGGTATGTGCCCTAGAGGGGGGCCCAGTGAGGGAAACTGGGGGAGGAATAGTGGGGGTACAGGAATGTCTCCTCACTGATCACATGGGGGAGGATGCCCAGGACAGAATTGAAGATTCAGCATTTGTGCTCCCAGGCACCCAACCGGTAGCTCAGGCTTCGAGAGGGAACTGTGTAACTGACCTGCCGGAGGGGAGCAGTCACACAACTGACCTCTCGGGGATAGAGAGGGGGTGACGGAGGGTACCCCAATCCAGCTCCCGACTTCTCAGGGCTTTGTTCCTGAGGTGGTTGTGAAAACTAACTCTGTCTCTTTAAGACAGGATGCAGGTCTGTGGTGTCTGTGGAAATGCTAATGACCCAACTGACAGAGGGGAGGAGAAAATTCCCTGGGTTGGGAAGACACAGAAAGCAGCTGTGAAAAGACACACCTGTTAGCCCTGACAGCACAGATCACAACCCTCTCGGAAAGGGGGTGGGGAAGGTCCCAGTGCTGGGAGTGGGAATCACAAGGAAAGTCCAAGAGGGGGGTGGATTATGTCCATGGGTATAACCCTGGGGTTGGGAAGCAGCTCCGCAGAGGGCTAGCCAACATGTAAAGCCCACTTACTTCCTTACCTCATCAGACCTGGCATACCAAGACCCCAAAGATCGCCTTAGGCTGAGATCGCTACTGAAGGGTTGTGACATTATTGACATTAACTGTGACCGTATAGATCATTGTTGCAACCAATGTCATATAGCAGCACCAAAACTTACACAAAGAAGGTCGAGTCAGGTGTCTATGAAAAGGTTGTAATTTGCTGGTTATGATTATGCTGTCTGTATGTGTGTATCATTTTTGTAGTTGAATTTACGAATAGTGGCTATGCATCTGACGAAATGGGTATAAACCCACAAAAGCTTACTCTCCAGTACGTCTGTTAGTCTATAAGATACCACAGGACTCTTTGTTGAATATTGGCTACGTACTTGTATCTCAATGTGTTTGATTCTACATAGCATCGGTGAAGCATTTCGTCAGCTCCTTCAGAAAGGACTATTCTGAGTAAGTGTCAAATCAAGAAACACTTAACTGACAGTGGACCTTGGGAGACCCAATCCACATGTGAGAAGCCTTCCTGGGAACGTTCAAGATAGCAGGGGAGCAATGGCTGCCGCCTTAAAACTGAGTCAAGCATGGACATGTGACTTACCCATGTGACTCCAAACTCCATCTTGCTGCTGTGATTTTCCACAGTAAGAACAAAGGGGTGCCCTTCCACCTGGCAGAGGATATAAAAGGCCCTGGAATCCCCTCCATTTTGTCTTCAATCCTGCTTCTGACCTCTGGAGGAACTGTGCTTGAAACTGAAGATCTGAACAAAGGACTGGATGACCCATCCAGGCTGGGATGTTTTTTTACTCCAGAGACTTGATTGATTTAAATCCACAGTAATCCCATCAAGCCTGAAACAAGCCTGAACTAAGAACTTTGCAATTGTTGTATGTATTTGATTCCATGTAACCAATTATAACTCTCATCTATATTTCTTTCTTTTTATAAATAAACCTGTAGATTTTAGATTCTAAAGGATTGACAACCGAGTGATTTGTGGGTAAAATCTAATCTGTAGATTAACCTGAGTCTGGGGCTTGGTCCATTGGGATGACTAGAACCTTTTTTCTTTTACTGGGGTGTTGGTTTTCATAATCATTCATCCCCATAAGGAGTGGTGCTGGTGGTGATACAAGGGAACTGGAGTATCTGAGGGAATTGCTTGTGTGACTTCTGGTTAGCCAGTGGGGTAAAACCAAAGACCTCTCTCTTTGGCTGGTTTGGCACCTTAAATGTAAAGGACCCCCAGCCTTGGGCTGTGACTGCCCTGCTCTAAGCAATTTGTTCTGAATTGACACTCTCAGTAGTGTCCCGCCAAAGGCCGCCTCCCATTACAAGGGGATAATGAGAGGAAAGGAAAACCAGTAACTAAACACATGTTAAGGTTCAGGGAGGAGTTGAAAGACACAATGGGCATTGAACAAATCAAAGTGTCCAAGCAGAGGGTGTGGTATAATAAAAATACTTGGAAGCGGGGAGGTGTGACATTCTGCGCCTGAAAGCAACTCTCTGGGACTCCCATATTTACCAAGGTGATATGATTATGATGTATTTTATACAAAGTATGTCAGGTAAGGTATCAATGAAAAAGTTATGATTTGCAGAATATGATCACCCTATTTGTATGCATGTATCATTTTTGTACCTAAAGTTCTGAAAGCGTGCGAGGGCATGTGACCAGCTCATGTGACACTGGATTCCATTTGTGTCTGTACTTTTCCACTAACTGTTCCGGGGGCTTTTGCTTGGAAAAATGAAGTTCCCTCCAAATGGAAGACGCCATAAAAGATGGAAGTAACAAAATTATTTGGCCTCACTCCCCCACCCCATAACTCAACACCTGGAAAACCCTTAGGAACAAGGACCAAACTGGTGATTTGGTCCCAGGCTGAAGGGATTTCTAGCCTGTGTATGGAAGACAGGTGGAATCTGTCCTTCTGTAGTTAATAAATCAGGTTGATATTTTATTTACCTAATACAGTGTGTTGTTTGAAATGCCAAAGGGAAACCTGCTCAGGGACTGGGGCCAGTGCCTTGTGCTCTCCACATGGAGGGAGGGGCGGACTGGGTAAATAACTTACCCTCACTGGGCTTCTGACCAGGGTAAGACGGTGCAGCTCTGGGGTCCTAGGCTGGGGAGCTGGGGTTGGGAGGAATTGCCTGGAGCCTCTCTATTGTTGGTGCATAAGTGCCTAGTGAAAGCATTCATGTAACTGCAGCTGGGTTTGTTCCTGGCTGTGTCTGGCTGTGGAAGTGCAAAACCTGGAGAGGGTTGCAGCTTGTCACAGCCTCACAGTGTGAGCGGGAGCCCACGTTGGTTTGGCAGAGAGCTCAGCGGTACCCCTGTTCCAGGTTGCAGCCTGGGCAAGTCCACACATGGTACAAGCCCTGCTATACCATGAATCCATTTCCTTCTTGTCATGCCCTCAGTTACTAACGGAGTGACAGTGGTTACAGCAGGGAAGTCAGGACTCTGTTCTGTCTTTCATTCTCTGTGTTACCTTCACCAAGCCATGTCTCCCTTTGCCTCAGTTTACCTATCAGTATAATGGGTATATGTTCATAGCAAATTTCCTATGCTATTTGTTTTGAATATCCTTCAATGAAAGTTGCTACACAGTATGATGATAAAAAGAACAGGAGTACTTGTGGCACTTTAGAAACTAACAAATTTATTTGATGTTTTTAGTATGATGATAGTTACTGATGAGAATTACTGATCTCCCCATGTGCCTGCAGAAAGTGTTCGTGTCTCGCCTCAGTCACCTTTCTCCAGTTCTCTCTGTCTACTATCTACCCATTAATACTGGGCCTTTACAGAGTATCAGACCCTATGGAGAGCTGGGAATTGTCCTTAGTTTTCTTACTAAGCAATTACTTTTAAAAAATACACAAATACACAGAGCAGCCAATTCCTCTCTGACTCAGCGGAGAGGCCAAGGGTTCTCATCTCCCTTTGGGAACGTTCCTTAATTACTGTTTACTCCTAAGGCTGCATAAATAGCACAGAAGCACAAACATTGAACGAGAGACATTGGCTAGAGTGTCTCTGGTCTCCAGCCTGTTTCCATTCAGTTGCAGCTTCTCCCCTAGAGGCAGAGCGAACCCCTCTGGGATTGCTCACAGCTATATTATAAACGGTGCACACCCCTGTGTCAGCTCTTGGCATGGGATGCTGCTGCAGATGCTGCGGTGAGAGAGGTGTGAGAAACGGCTGCCTGTGGGGGATTGCCAGGGAAGACACGTCCGTCTCACAATTTACAGGTACCAGCTCTTGCTGAGGAGCTCACCTGCTCGACAAACCCAGTGCAAGGAGGGCGTGATGGGTTGGAGAATAGGTCTGTGGTCCTTTCTGCTCTGCAGAGCCATTAAACGTGCCAGGGCCCTTGTCACAGGGGATGAGTTTGCTCCAATATCACTGGCCAAAATGTCCCTCTTTGCTCCCCTTGGAGGAAGAACTGAGTAAGCTGTGTGTGAGTTAATGCACTGGGACTCTCACCTCCTCCTCTTGCATTTCAGGGCTCTGGCTATTAACGGGTGGGGGCGGGTTCTCACCTGACTTTCTGATAGAAAGCATGGAGGTGCTAGGGCTCCTCACTGGAATAATTATATGAATTTTTCAACATGGGCAAGACGTCTTTTCTCCTGGCTTCATTCGAGAATTTGGATGAACTGTTATGCCTGAAACTTTCAAAAAACAATTCAGCCGGATGCAGACACCCAGTGTTGGAAATTTCAGTCCCTGGCTGTGTCTGGCTGTGGAAGTGCAAAACCTGGAAAGGATTGTAGCTTGTCACAGCCTCACAGTGTGAGACGGAGCCCAGGTTGGTGTGCTAGAGGGCTCAGCGGTACCCCCGTTCCAGGTTGCATCCTGACCAAGTCTGTCACATCCACCTAAGGAACAAGCCCTGCTACACAATGAATCCATTTCTTTCTTGTTATGCCCTCAGTTACTAACGGAGAGACCGTGGTTACAGCAGGGAAGTCAGGGTTCCTGGGTTCTGTCTGTCATTCTCTGTGTGACCTTCACCAAGTCACGTCGCCCTTTGCCTCAGTTTACCTATCAGTATAATGACGATATGTTCATAGTGACTTTCCTTTGTTAGGTGTTTTGAAGATCCTTCAATGAAACCTGCTGCACAGTATGATGATAGTTACTGATGAGAATTACTGATCTCTGATCCCTTAGCGATAGCCCCGTGTGCCTGCAGAAAGTGTTTGTGTCTCCCCTCAGTCACCTTTCTCCAGATCTCTCTGGCTACTATCTACCCATTAATACTAGGCCTTAACAGGGTATCAGAATATTATGCCTAGTTTTCTTACTAATCAACTACTTTTTAAAAATACACAAATACACAGAGCAGCCAATTCCTCTCTGACTCAGCGGAGAGCCCAAGGGTTCTCATCTCCCTTTGGAAAAGTCCCTTAATTACTGTTTACTCCTAAAGCTGGATAAATAGCACAGAAGCGCAGACAAGGAAAGAGAGACATTGGCTAGAGCAGGGGTCTGCAACCCGCGGCTCCGGAGCCGCATGCGGCTCTTCAGCCTCCTTGTTGTGGCTCCCTTCGGCCTTGACAAAAGAAAAAAAAAAGAAAAAAAAAGAATAACGGTTATTTATTAATTTAATTTTTATTTATATATTATTTTATTTTTGTTTATTTTGTTGCACAGTTATCTTGGAGTTCGAGGTGATACTTTAACATCAAATTTTTAAAAAGTTTTTATAATTTGTCAATTAAAATATGCGTCACATCCATGTCTATAGCCCTCGCCTTTACCTGCAGGCAGCTTCTTGAGTGTGCGACCCCTGCGGTAAGCTAACCATGAATACATCCCAAAAAAAGAAAAATCTCAGAAGAAAATAGAGAGTTTAATTCTGCATGGACAGATTCCTTTGCCTTCACTGCCAACGACACTGGCTTACCTGTGTGCTTGATATGTGGCGAGAAATTAGCAAACAACAAAAAATGTAACGTTGAAAGACATTTTCAAAACAAGCACTCAGCATTTTCTGAAAAGTACCCAACTGAAGATGGGCGAAAGAGAGCGATTTCGGAACTACTACGGAAAGTTGAGCAGAGCAAACATACTTTCAGGAAGTGGATCAACTCTCCAAACTCAACTACAGCTGCTAGTTTTGTGGCAGCTCATGAGATCGTAAGAAGGGGGAAGCCGTTCACAGACGGAGAATACATGAAAGAATCGTTCATAAAAATATCAGAGCATCTATTCTCTGAATTCAAAAACAAACAGGAAATTATTCAGAAAATTAAAGAAATGCCTCTCTCTGCAAAGACCGTCAAGGACAGGACCATTAAAATGGCAACAAACATCACCAATAAGCAAATTGATGACATCAATTCAGCTCAAGCATATTCAATTGCCTGTGATGAGTCAAGTGATGTAAACGATATTGAGCAGATAGCACTGTTATGCAGATATGTGAACTTTGATGGGCCGCAGGAAGAACTGATTGAACTCATACCGCTAAAGGGCCAAACGCGGGGACAGGACATTTGTGAGGCTGTTTTGAGTTGTCTAAAAGCCAAAGGAATAAACACCACTCACCTGGTGTCTACTGATGGTGCACCCAGTATGAGAGGAGCACAGAAGGGCTTTTGTGAATTTACTTCAAAAGTCGCTGGATCGAGAGCTGATGACGTTTCACTGCATCTTGCACCAAGAAGCACTGTGCGCTCAAACATTCCCCCCTGAATGTGTGGAAGTGATGAACCTCATTATTAAGATAGTGAACAAAATAATTGCAAACGGGTTAAACCACCGACAGTTTTGTTCATGGTTAGATGAAGTCGAGAGCGCATATTTGGATGTCCTGCTGCACAACATTTCAGGGCTCTGGCTGCTAACGGGGGGCGGAGGGGCTCTCACCTGACTTTCTGATAGAAAGCATGGTGGTGCTAGGGCTCCTCACTGGAATAATTGTATGAATTTTTCAACATAGACAAGACATCTTTTCTCCTGGCTTCATTTGAGAAGTCGGCTGAACTGTGATGCCTGAAACTTTCAAAAAACAATTCCGCCAGAAGCAGACACCCAGTGTGGGAAATTTCAGTCCAAACAGTTAAAATTTACTTTCTTTATTGATAGATTCATAGGGTTTAAGATAAGAAGGGACAATTAGATCATCCTGTCTGACCTCCTGTATAACACAAGCCATTAAATTTAACCCAGTTACCTCTGTATTGAGCTCCATAACTTGTGTTTGACCAAGACCTGGTCTACACTAGGGTTTGACATTGTACATGTAGATGTAGACAGGGTGAGAAGGGACCTGCAACGGTCAGCTAGTCTAACCCTCTGCCAAGATGCAGGGTTTGTTGTGTATAAACCATCCAGGACAGATGACTCCAGTCACCTTTGGAAAACCTCCAGTGAAGGAGCTTCCACAATCTGCCTAGGCGACTGTTCCATTGTCCTCCTGTTCTTACAGTTAGGGAGTTTTTTCTGAGATTTAATCTAAATCTGCTCTGCTGTAGTGTGACGTTATGAGTGTAATATAATATCTCATTGAAAGGTGACACAGGGCCAGAAAAAGTTAATTGACTCACAGACTGACCTGCCCCATTGCCAAACTTTAAAGACTTGTTAGGAAGAAATGTAAATGAATAGAGTTTTGAAATGCAAGCCTGCATTGCTAGAGATAGAAGGGTACATTTTTGCTCAGGTGTTGTGATGTAAGGAAACAAGTCTTGTCTATTACTATGGCTTTGATTCAAAGATAAGAAAGGAGTATTAATATTTAGGGAGACACTTGAGGGAAATAGTATTATTGTCTATATGTCTCTTTGAAGGTTGTGGTAACCTGCATCTGAACTATTTAATGGATAAATGACCCTGTGCTAATTGCCAGGATGTTTGGGAGAAGGAAAGTTAAGCCTATTGTTTTCTCAGGCCAAAAGGCTGCTGGAAATGTATAAAAACCCTGGGACACGATCCTGCTTCATCTCAGATCTGCTTTGGGTTTCAAGAGGGGGAAACCTTAAGCCATAAGAATTGAGATCCCCAATCACTGACTAAAATCACCCTGACTATGGACATTGGACTATAACCTGTGGACTATTTCTAAACGGACTTTTGGAAACTACAAACTCATCTCTGCTTGTATCTGAACCTCCAGAATTGAATTCAAGTCTGTCTGTATATTGATCTTTTAACTAACATTCTACCTCTTTTCTTTTTTAATACCTTTTTAGTTTAGTTAACAAGAATTGGCTATAAGCGTGTATTTTGGATAAGATCTAAGTTATAATTGGACTGGGTGTGTGACTGATCCTTTGGGATTGGAAAAACCTTTTGTTTTATATGATGAAATCAGATTTTCAGAATTTATCATCATATGTTTGACATTTGTATCTGGATGGAGGCCTGAGACTAAGTTAAGGGAACTGCATTGTTTGGACAGAGTAGCCAGTGAGGTAAAACAGGGGCTGTTTTGGGCTGCCTTGGTAAATCTAAATATTGGAATATCCACCAGCATTTGGAGTTTGAATGACCTAATTGAGTGGCTGACATGGACAGTATCATTACATGGAGTTTGAACCCATTGCCTTTTGTTCTGCCCTCTGTCTCAAGAGAGAACAAATTTTCTCCATCTTTTTTATGGCAGCCTTTCAAATACTTGAAGACTGTTATCATGACCCTCCTCCTCTTTTCCAACCTCAACATACCCAGTTCCTTCAGCCTTTGCTCCTATGGTTTGCATTCCATCCCTTGGATCATCTTTGTCGCTCACTTCTGGATCCTTTCCAGTTTCTCTACATCCTTTCCAGACAGCAGTGACAAAAGCACACAGCACTCCAACTGAGACCTAACCAGCACTGAGAAGAGCGGTACTCTCACCTACCATGACTTGCGCGCTATGCCTCTGTTAATGCAACCCAAAATTGCATTTCCTTTTTTTCCAACAACAAAAGAATCCACACCCCTGAGAGCTGTTGCTATATCACCCTATCCCCGATGTAAACAGCATGAGGTTGATGGAACAATTCTTCCATCAACCTCGCTGCCAACTCTCGGAGAGGTGAATTACCTATACTGACGAGAGAATTCCTCTTGTCCATGTAAGTCGTGTCTACACTTAAAACACTACCGTGGCACTGCAAAATGCTTAAGTGTAGAAAAGCCCTCAGGCAGATCTTCCAGAGAAGCATCCAGTTTGGATCTGCAGACATGGGGAGTTGAAGAATCCACCACTTCCCTTTGCTGTTTGTCCCAACGGTTAATCACCCTGAGTGCTAATCATTTGGCCCTTATTTCCGATTGGAATTTGTCTGGTTTCAGCTTCCAGCCATTGGGTCTTCCTCTGCCTTTCTAAACTAGATTACAGAGCCCGTTAGTAGCCACGGTTTTCTCCCCATGGCAGTCTCTGCTTGATTGTCTTTTTGATGAGATAAATAGATGAAGCTCTTTAAATCTCTCTCTCTGTCAAGCATCTTCTCCAGTCTTCAATCATTTTTGTGGTTTTTTTCTGCACTGTCTCCAATTCTTCAACGTCCTTTTTGAAATGTGGATCCCAAAACTTGACGCAGTCGGTTTCATCAATGCCATTTGCAGAGGTAAAATCCTTCTCCTGCTCCAATGCATTACTCCCCTGATTATGCATCCAAGGATTGAATTAGCCATTTTGGCCAGAGCATCATGCTGGGAGCTCATGATGAGTTTGTTTTCCAAAATGACCCCTAAATCCTTTTCAGGGTCCCTGCGTTCCATAGTACAGTGCCCTAGCCTGGGGGTCGGGCCTGCATTGCCTGTTCCAAAAGGATCACGTTGCATTTGACTGTATTAAAACATTTTGTTTGCATGGGCCCAGCTCAACAAATGCTCCAGATCAATTGTTATGTCTACCCTGGCTGCCTCATTGTAACCACTCTGCCAAGCTTTGAGTCGTTAGAAAATTTTATTTGCAACGATTTTCTATTTCCTTCCAGATTAGTGACGAGAAAAATTGAATAGCATTTGGCCTGGAACTGATCCCTGCAGAACCCCACTAGAAACACCCCCATTCACTGACAATGGCCTATTGACAACTGCTTTCTGAAAGCTGTCAGTTAGCCGGCTTTTAGTCCATTTAACATGTGCTCTTTGTATAGTGTTCATTTTTTAACTGAATGTTTTTCCCTACTAAATCAAATGCCGCAGAGAAATCGAAGTCTATTGCATCTGCTCGGTTCCTTTGATCCACCAAACGTGTACTCTCATGAAAGGATGAAATCAGATTGCTTTGACATGACCTGTTTTCCATAAACCATGCTGTTGACTGGCATTAATTATACTCCTAGTTGGTCCTGCTAGAGAAGGCAGGGGGCTGGACTCAATGACCTTTCACAGTCCCTTCCAGTTCTAGGAGATAGGATATCTCCATTAATTTAATTTAGTTTTCATTTGAAAAGGTGTCTGTGGCAGTCGAGTGAACGGGAAAGTGAGACATCCCAGAAATCGGAAAGAAATGTGCGGGTAGAGTTTGGGGAGAACATGGGAAAGAGTTCTGAATGTGCTGAAGGGGAAGGCAAGGACCCATCTGCTCAGTATGAAGCATCAGTAGGGACTGCAGCATGTTGGTTTGCCACTAAAAAAAATTTATCAGCCTCTCCATTGCATCCCTAGTGAATCTCTCATTTTCTTTTCTTTCTGCTTATCACTTTCCTTCCACCACCTTCATTCTGTCTTGTCTGCATCAGAGTACTGCAGCACCTCCCAGAACATATCTTCCTTGCTCCATCTTGAGCACTTTCTTATCTGGTGGAGACACTCAGCTGGAGTGGAGGGGGTGCCTCCTTTCAAGGACATATCTGGAGAAGCACAAGTAACAATAAAGAGAAGCATTATTGTTAAGTACACGTACAGCACTGAAACACTACATCAAAACACACTGCTGATAACACACCAGTCACTTTCCCGTTGACCCTTGACAACCACACATGATGGTGAACACTGGAAGCATGGTGAGTGTTCCCAGGGGTGGGGGACGTTGGGCATGGGAGAAAAGCAATTGGCCAATTACAGTGATAACATCGAGAACAGTGTCTACACTGGCACTTTGGAGACAAAAATGTTGCATAAAAACATTGCAACTCTCGTCAAGATGGATTTATTACGTCACTGAAACTGAGGAATTCCGTTGTCAAAAGTGGCTTTATAATGTTTACACCTCCGCTATTTTATCACCAAATGTTGCTTTTTGGTGAAAAAACTTGGCAGTGTAGAGAAGACCTAGAG
This sequence comes from Mauremys mutica, assembly GCF_020497125.1. Lineage (NCBI taxonomy): Eukaryota > Metazoa > Chordata > Testudines > Geoemydidae > Mauremys > Mauremys mutica. The sequence continues at coordinate 362,799,812 of NC_059072.1, read as the reverse complement.
AACAATAAGGGATAACCAGTATACACTCATGTTTCCTGCTGATGCCTCCTAAGGTTTCCCACACCACGATGTGGAGGAACTATTGATGCAGGAGCACCATAAAATATAGAATTGGCATTAGTAGGGTCAGTTGTTCATAATTCACTTATCTGAATAATGAAAATGTCATTTTTCAGTGTGTGAAGAGCAACCAATCTGCTTCATCCACGAGAACAGCCTCCAGTAGTGCATATAGTGTCTCATATTAACATTGTCTCTCCATCCAGGTGTTTGTCCTACGACCATCACCCAAGACCCTGGGCACATACAGGAAGTCAGGGGAACATACAGTATATGCAGGAAACACCATTCTGCCTCAGTGTTGGACACCTTCTCCCCTTCATCATGTCAGATTCCAACTCAACCGACTTCATCAATCCCTCCACCTTTATCCTGCTGGGCATTCCTGGCCTGGAGGCAGCCCATGTCTGGATCTCCATCCCCTTCTGCACCATGTACGCCATAGCCATCTTCGGGAACTTCACCATCCTTTTTATGGTAAAGACGGAGCCGAGCCTCCATGTACCCATGTACTATTTCCTCTGCATGCTGGCCATCATTGACCTGGTAGTGTCTACAGCCATCCTACCCAAAATGCTGAGCATCTTCTGGTTCAATTCCAGGGAGATCAATTTCAGTGCCTGCCTCACCCAGATGTACTTCATTCTCAGCTTCTCTGTGATAGAGTCTGGGATCCTTGTTGCCATGGCTTTTGATCGCTACGTGGCCATCTGCGATCCCCTGAGACATTCCACCACCCTAACAAATCCTGTGGTGGCCAAAATTGGCCTGGCCATGGTGCTGCGTGGCATCATGCTCATACTGCCCCATCCCTTCCTGGCGAGGAGGTGGCCATATTGCAGAACCAACATCATTCCAAACACGTACTGTGAGCACATGGCTGTGGTGAAGCTGGCCTGCGCTGACATCAGCGTCAGTAGTTACTACAGCCTCTCTGAGGCATTCTTCGTGACCACGCTGGATGTGTTTTTTATCGCCGTGTCCTATACCCAGATCCTCAGGGCCATCTTCAGACTCCCAATAAAGGACACCCGGCTCAAGACTTTTGGGACCTGCGGCTCCCACCTCTGTGTCATCTTAGTCTCTTACATCCCAGCTCTCTTCTCCTTCCTCACCAACCGTTTTGGGCACAATGTGGCCCTACATTTCCACGTTCTCATGGCCAACATGTACCTCCTACTGCCCCCCATGCTAAACCCCATCATCTATGGGGCGAGGAACCAACAGATCCGGGATAGGCTGCTCCAGCCCTTTACTCATAAATGGACCTAAAGTTTTCTCCTGGTTCTCTGGATCTCAGACCGAGCTCTATGCAGAGCTGTCTGGTGACACGGCACTGGGCCCTCTTCCCTGAATCACTGACTAGCCAGTCAAGGAGACATTAAATCCTTTCCTGACCTTACTGTGCTGTGTCAGCCTGACAAACTGGGGAATCTGCCTATGTACAACTCATAGGGTTGCCACCTTTCTAATTGCTGGTAACTGGAAGCCTCAGGCCCCACCTCTCGGCTCTGCCTCTTCCCCTCAAAGCCCCGCCCCTCACTCGCTCCTTTCCTTCCCACCCCCTGTCACTCTCTGGATCATCCCTGTGACACTCTGCACCCCAAAGCACCCATATTTACCATGGCGATGTAATTATGGTATGTCTTGTACAAAATATGCCCTGTGAGGTATCATTCTTAAAGTCTTAATCTGCTAAACATTGATATCCCCTCGGATTGTATGCACTCTCATTGTATGTGAAGCTATGAAATCCTGCTATGTGTGAGTTACTAAAGTGTGATGTGAGGCTGGAAACACCCAAAACCAGCCTTTTAGGGATGTGAAAGGAGTAGCCAGATACTGTTAATTGCTGTTGTCAACACTCATCCAGGGAAGAAACCACTAGCTCAGGAACTCTGTATAAGAAAGCCTACTCGGAGGGAGTACGGAGACAATGGAGAATGTTTGTCCAATGGAGGCAGACCACCCATGTCACATACATAGACTTTCCAGCAACCTGGAAGAAACTATAAAGGATGGGGAGTGACATCATCTCTTGTCTTCATTCCCGCACAACTCAACACGTGCAAGAAGCTCTGTAAGACAAAAGACTTTGAATGGGGGAGGGGAACCCAGACTGCAAAGCAGATGCAGCCTGTGCCTCAAGACTCTGTAAGCCTGCTTGTATCATCAGTCGGGGTGAGATATAGACAATTCTACTTCACAGCCCTCTGTGGAGAAAGAAATGGTTCAGGACTATTTAAAAAAGCTAGAAGAGTACAAGTCCATGGGGCTTGATAAGCTGCATCCGAGGGTGCTAAAGGAGTTGGCGGATGTGATTGCAGAGCCATTGGCCATTATCTTTGAAGACTCATGGCGATCGGGGGAGGTCTCGGATGACTGGAAAAAGGCTAATGTAGTGCCCATCTTTTTAGAAGGGAAGAAGGAGGATCTGGAGAACTACAGGCCAGTCAGCATCACCTCTGTCCCTGGAAAAATCATGGAGCTGATCCTCAAGGAATCGATTCTGTAGCACTTAGAGGAGAGGAAAGTGATCAGGAACAGTCAGCATGGATTCACCAAGGGCAAGTCATGCCTGACTAACCTAATTGTCTTCTATGAGGAGATAACTGGCTGTGTGGATGAGGGGAAAGCAGTGGACGTGTTATTCCTTGACTATAGCAAAGCTTTTGATTTGGTCTCCCACAGTATTCTTTCCCATAAGTTAAAGGAATATGGGCTGGATGACTGGACTATAAGGGGATAGAAAGCTGGCTAGATCATCGGGCTCAATGGGCAGTGATCAATGGCTCCATGTCTAGTTGGCAGCCGGTACCAAGTGGAGTGCCCTAAGGGTTGGTCCTGGGGCTGGTTTTGTTCAATATCTTGGAAGGTAGGGATAGGATAGGCTACAGGGGGACCTAGACAAATTAGAGGATTGGGCCAAAAGAAACTTAATGAGGTTCAACCAGGACAAGTGCAGAGTCCTGCACTTCGGATGGAAGAATCCCATGCACTGCTGCAGACTAGGGACCGAATGGCTAGGCAGCAGTTCTGCAGAAAAAGACCTAGGGGTTACAGTGGACGAGAAGCTGGATATGAGTCAACAGTGTGCCTTGTTGCCAAGAAGGCTAATGGCATTTTGGGTTGTATACGGAGGGGCATTGCCAGCATATCGAGGGATGTGATCATTCCAATCTATTAGACATTGGTGAGGCCTCATATGGAGAACTGTGTCCAGTTTTGGGCCCCACACTACACGAAGGACGTGGAAAAATTGGAAAGAGTCCAGTGGAGGGCAACAAAAATTATTAGGAGACTGGAGCACATGAAAGTCTGAGGGAACTGGGATTGTTTAATGTGCAGAACAGAAGAATGAGGGGGGATTTGATAGCTGCTTTCAACTACCTGAAAGGGGGTTCCAAAGAGGATGGATCTAGACTGTTCTCAGTGGTGGAAGATGACAGAACAAGAAGTAATTATCTGAAGTTGCAGTGGGAGAGGTTTAGGTTGGATATTAGGAAAAACGTTTTCACTAGGAGGATGGTGAAGCACTGGAATGGGTTACCTAGGGAGGTGGTGGAATCTCCTTCCTTAGAGGTTTTTAAGGTCAGGCTTGACAAAGCCATGGCTGGGATGATTTAGTTGGGGATTGATTCTGCTTTAAGCAGGGGGTTGGACTAGATGACCTCCTGAGGTCCCTTCCAACCTGATATTCTATTGTTCTATCTAGTGTGTATAAATCTTAGAATGCAAGTTTGTTTGATTTCCAAAGTAACCTGCTTTGATCTGTTTCCTGTCTCTTATAATTACATAACATCCCTCCTTCTGTAGTTAATAAACCTGATTTATGTTTTATCTTAACCAGTTTGCTTTTGAGTGAGATGTTTGGGAATCTTAGCTCCGTTAGCAAAGGCTGGTGCAGAACTTCCCCTCATCGAGGGAGGAGCGGACTATTTAATGAATTTACGCTGTACAGATCTCTGTGCAGTGCAAGACGGTCTAATTCTGGGTGTATGCTCCAGTAGGGGTGCAAGGCTGGGAGCTGGGAACTTCTCTGGTGCCTCCATTGTTGGTCCATGAGTGGATTAGGTAAAGCACTCAGGTAACTCAACTGGGCGTGACACCACCTGCTGTTGTGTTGGGTGGTAACAGGGCCCAGAGGGGCTGGCTGGCTGTATGTCACCAGCAAAGCAGGGGGAGAGGCCAACCCAGCTAAATGGTTTAGGGGAGAGCGGTTCCATCAGCTTCCTGGCTGTACCCCAAAACAACACCCTGGCACCCCCATATTCACCACTGAAGGACTGTCTGGATATGTGGACTCTCTACTCAGACCCTATGCCACCAGCACTCCCAGCTATCTCCGTGACACCACTGATTTCCTGAGGAAACTACAATGCATTGGTGACCTTCCAGAATACACCATCCTGGCCACCATGGATGTAGAGGCTCTCTACACCAACATCCCACACGCTGATGGAATACAAGCTGTCAGGAACAGTATCCCTGATGATGCCACAGCACAACTGGTTGCTGAGCTCTGTGCCTTTATCCTCAGACACAACTATTTCAAATTTGATGACAATATATATCTCCAGATCAGTGGCACCGCTATGGGCACCCGCATGGCCCCACAATATGCCAATATTTTTATGGCTGACCTGGAACAACGCTTCCTCAGCTCCCGTCCACTCACGCCCCTTCTCTACCTACGCTACATTGATGACATCTTCATCATCTGGACCCATGGGAAGGAGACTCTGGAAAAATTCCACCACGATTTCAACAGCTTCCACCCCACCATCAACCTCAGCCTGGACCAATCTACACGGGAGGTCCACTTCCTAGACACTACGGTGCAAATAATTGATGGTCACATTAACACCACCCTATACCGAAAACCTACCGACCGCTATGCCTACCTTCATGCCTCCAGCTTCCATCCCGGGCACACCACAAGATCCATTGTCTACAGCCAAGCACTGAGGTACAACCGCATCTGCTCTAACCCCACAGACAGAGACCAACACCTACAAAATCTCCACCAAGCATTCTCAAAACTACAGTACCCGCACGAGGAAATAAGGAGACAGATCAACAGAGCCAGACGTGTACCCAGAAGCCTCCTACTGCAAGACAAACCCAAGAAAGAAACCAACAGGACTCCACTGGCCATCACATACAGTCCCCAGCTAAAACCCCTCCAGCGCATCATCAGGGATCTACAACCCATCCTGGAGAATGATCCCACACTTTCACAGGCCTTGGGTGGCAGGTCAGTCCTCGCCCACAGACAACCTGCCAACCTGAAGCATATTCTCACCAGTAACTGCACCCTGCACCATAGTAACTCTAGCTCAGGAACCAATCCATGCAACAAACCTCGATGCCAACTCTGCCCACATATCTACACCAGCGACACCATCACAGGACCTAACCAGATCAGCCACACCATCACCGGTTCATTCACCTGCACGTCCACCAATGTAATATATGCCATCATATGCCAGCAATGCCCCTCTGCTATGTACATCGGCCAAACTGGACAGTCTCTAAGGAAAAGGATAAATGGACACAAATCAGATATTAGGAATGGCAATATACAAAAACCTGTAGGAGAACACTTCAACCTCCCTGGCCACACAATAGCAGATCTTAAGGTGGCCGTCCTGCAGCAAAAAAACTTCAGGACCAGACTTCAAAGAGAAACTGCTGAGCTCCAGTTCATCTGCAAATTTGACACCATCAGCTCAGGATTAAACAAAGACTGTGAATGGCTTGCCAACTACAGAACCAGTTTCTCCTCTCTTGGTTTTCACTCAACTGCTAGAACACGGCCTCATCCTTCCTGATTGAACTAACCTCATTATCTCTAGCTTGCTTCTTGCTTGCATATATAAACCTGCCCCTGGAAATTTCCACCACTTGCATCTGAAGAAGTGGGTATTCACCCACGAAAGCTCATGCTGCAAAACGTCTGTTAGTCTATAAGGTGCCACAGGATTCTTTGCTGCTTTTATATTCACCATTGTTATATAGTTGCCACAAATCTTGTAGAAACTTTGTCATGTGAGGTGTCAATGGAAAAGCTATGGTTTGATGATCCTATTTGTATGCATGTTTCATTTTTGCTTGAAGTTATGAATATTGACTATATATCTGTGTTTCAAATGTGTTTGCTTCTGTGGTAACGTCCACAAGGTAGTTTCCATGCAGTCGAGCCAGAACTTTGTGAATGGACTGTTCATGTTGATGTCCCATCAGAAAGCACAATGAGCCATGGAAGAAGCTTGTCCCCACCTGATGGACTTTCCTGAGAACATTCAAGCCAGGATATGGGTAATGGTCCCTGCTATGACTCATTGAAGCAGGCAAGGGAATGTGACCAGCTCATGTGACACCAGACTCCATCATGTGCCTGTACTTTTCCACTAACAGTGCTGGGGGCTTCGTTTGGGACAATGAAGTTCCCTGCACGTGGCAGAAGCTATAAAAGGGGGAAATGACATCAGCCCTAGGCATCACTCCCCCCACAACTCAACACCTCAAAACACAGCTAGAGAGAAAAGATTTTGATTGGGGAGGTGGTCCCAGGCTGAAAAGGAGAATTCCCGGCCCATGTATGGAAGTTTGATGAACTATTTGTACCATCAGGGTGAGATATTGCTTGATTCAAACCCTGTCTAGTTTATAGAACTCAGATTGTGATTTCACTTTATTTCTTAGGTATTTTACTTTGATCTCTACACTTAGTTATAATCACTTAAAATCTGTCCTTTAGTTAATAAATCGATTTTATGGTTTTTACCTAAACCAGTGTGTTGTTTGAAATGCAATAGGGAAATCTGCTCAGGAACAGGGGCTGGTGCATTGTACTCTCCACACTGAGGGAGGGACAGACTGGGTAATAAACTTACACTGGTCAGGCTTCTGGAGACTGAAGACTCCAGGAAGTACTATCATCGTAATACCACCGATCACCCGAGGGATAGACGATACTCCTATTGATATGCTAATTGGCAATGGTTCTCTCCATATAGCTCAGGCTGTTAAAGTGTCTGTCTGCAGCAAGAAGGAGCAGTCTGCTGGGACCTCAGATGGAAAGGGAAAAGTCCCAGGAACTGGTGAAGAAAAGAGAGTCTCCTTGATTCCCCTGCAGCAGTGGGAAACTGCATGCTTCCAGGGGTGGCGGTGGTTGAAACCAGCTCCTGCCCTTCTGCTGAAGGCAGCGCTGCCTCCGGGAAAAAAATGTCCATGTTGCTGCTAAACAAGGGACAAACCCAATGCTAGGGAGTATAGGGAGATGTGTTCCAGAGGGGAGCCCAATTATAGAATCATAGAAACCACTGAGGAGGTGGGTGTGGGTTCCTTTAACACGGCAGCAGGAGGTAACACCACCTCAGGAACGGAGGGGTGTATGGATCCTGCCACTGAGACAACTGTCTAGGCTGTTAGCTGTGAGCCCTTCCCGGCTGACCAGGGGAGAGATCCCACTCTAGAGAGCACAGGGGTATGTGTCCTAGAGGGGGGCCCAGGGGAGGAATAGTGGGGGGTACAGGAATGTCTCCTCACTGATCACATGGGGGAGGATGCCCAGGACAGAACTGAAGATTCAGCATTTGTGCTCCCAGGTACCCAAGCTGTGGCTCAGGCTTCGAGAGGGAACTGTGTAACTGACCTGCCGGAGGGGAGCAGTCACACAACTCGCCTCTCGGGGATAGAGAGCAGGTGACGGAGGGTACCACAATCCAGCTCCCGACTTCTCAGGACTTTGTTCCTGACGTGCTTGTGACAACTAACTCTGTCTCTTTAAAACAGGATGCAGGTCCAACTGAATCAAGGGCTGTCTGTGGAAATGCTAATGACTCAACTGACAGAGGGGAGGAGGAAATTTTAGATTTTAAAGGATTCACAACAGAGTGATTTGTGGGTAAGATCTAACTTGTATATTGACCTGGGTCTGGGGCTTGGTCCTTTGGGATCGGAAGAACCTTTTTTCTTTTACTGGGGTATTGGTTTTCATAACTATTCATCCCCATAAGGAGTGGCACTGGTGGTGATACAAGGGAACTGGAGTATCTGAGGGAATTGCTTGTATAACTTCTGGTTAGCCAGTGGGGTAAAATCAAAGTCCTCTCTCTTTGGCTGTATTGGCGCCTTAAATGTAAAGAACCCCCAGCCTTGGGCTTTGACTTCCCTGCTCTAAGCAATTTGTCCTCAATTGATACTCTCAGTAGTGTCCCGCCAAAGGCCGCCTCGTTACAAGGGGATACTGAGGGGAAAGGAAAACCAGTAAGTAAACACATGTTAAGGTTCAGGGAGGAGTTGAAAGACACAATGGGTATTGAACAAATCAAAGTGTCCAAGCAGAAGGTGTGGTATAATAAAAATACTTGGAAACACCTACCTGTGATAAAAGATTTGATGTTATTGTTAAATCGCATGATGCAATGTCTGTTGCTAATGGGAAATCTTATAACAAAGAATTTGGTACTGATGGCAAATCCTATGAAAAGGTGTAATGCATGATTTTTGGGGAAAGCTTTCGGACATGCTACAAATAGTAAACAAGAAGCCGTATGCAGATACTGCTTCTCAGCTATCACCTGTAAACAGGCTCAAAGCTCATCACAGCAGGGAAACCATAATAAATCTGGTCTTCTGTGTGGAAGGGAAACTGAGGCACACCACTGCATGGCATTGATGAATATCTGTATTGAGTTATCACCAGTTAGAAAAGCACAATGGTTTTACAATGCTGCACAGATACAAAGAGAGGTTTTCTAGTGACGCAGAGAAGGCACACAGAACTTTTTAAAAACACATGTGGAGAACACTACAATGTTTGCAACACTTAGGTGTTGAATGTTCCAAACCTTGAGAAGGCCTTGTGCACACTCCCTCCAAATTAGTCAATGACAAACACTCCTGCAGTAAACTAAGTGGGGAGGTGTGACGTTCTGTGCCCCAAAACAACTCCCTGGCACTCCCATATTTACCATGATGATATCATATGTAAGGTATCAATGAAAAAGTGATGGTCTGCTGAATATGATTACCCTATTTGTATGCATGCATCATTTTTGTACCTAAAGTTCTGAAAGTGTGCGAGGGCATGTGACCAGGTCATGTGACACTGGATTCCATTTGTGCCTGTACTTTTACACTAACTGCTCTGGGGGCTTTTGCTTAGAAAAACAAAGTTCCCTCCACATGGAAGAAGCCATAAAAGGTGGAAGTAACAAAATCACTTGGTCTCACTCCCCTCCACAACTCAACACCTGGAAAAACCTTAGGAACAAGGGCCAAACTGGGGATTTGGTCCCAGACTGAAGAGATTTCTAGCCTGTGTATGAAAGGCAGTTGGACTGTTTGTACCATCAGAGTGACACACTGTATGGTTCAAATCCTGTCTAGTTTCTAGAACTCAGATTGTCATTTTGCTTTATTTCTTAGGTAATCTACTTTTATATGTACACTTATTACTTATAATCACTTAAAATCTATCCTTCTGTAGTTAATAAATCGGATTTATGTTTTTTACCTAATACAGTGTGTTCTTTCAAATACAAAAGGGAAACCTGCCCGGAGACAGGAGCTGGTCCATTGTCCTCTACACACTAAGGGAGGGGAGGACTGGGTAAAAACTTACACTCACCAGGCTTCTGATTAGGGTAAGACGGTGCAGCTCTGGGGTCCTAGGCTGAGGAGCTGGGGTGGGGGGGAATTGCCTGGAGCCTCTCTATTGTTGGTGCATAAGTGCCTAGTGAAAGCATTCATGTAACTGCAGCTGGGTGCGTCCCTGGCTGTGTCTGGCTGTGGAAGTGCAAAACCAGGAGAGGATTGCAGCTTGTCACAGCCTCACAGTGTGAGCGGGAGCCCAGGTTGGTTTGCCACAGGGCTCAGTGGTATCCCCATTCCAGGTTTCATCCTGAGCATGTCTGTCACATCCACCTAAGGAACAAGCCCTGCTATACCATGAATCCATTCCTTCTTGTCATGGCCTCAGTTACTAATGGAGAGACCGTGGTTACGGCAGGGAAATCAGGACTCCTCGGTTCTGTCTGTCATTCTCTGTGTGACCTTCACCGAGTCACATCTTCCTTTGTCTCATTTTACCTATCAGTATAATGGGTATATTTTCATAGTCACTTTCCTTTGCTAGATGTTTTGAAGATCCTTCAATGAAAGTTGCTATACAGTATGATGATAGTTACTGATGAGAATTACTGATCTCCCCATGTGCCTGCAGAAAGTGTTCGTGTCTCCCCTCAGTCACCTTTCTCCAGATCTCTCTGGCTACTATCTACCCATTAATACTGGGCCTTTACAGAGTATCAGACCCTATGGAGAGCTGGGCATTATCCTTAGTTTTCTTACTAAGCAACTACTTTTAAAAAATACACAAATACACAGAGCAGCCAATTCCTCTCTGACTCAGCGGAGAGGCCAAGGGTTCTCATCTCCCTTTGGGAAAGTCCCTTAATTACTGTTTACTTCTGAAGCTGGATAAATAGCACAGAAGCGCAGACAAGGAAAGAAAGACATTGGCTAGAGTGTCTCCAGTCTCCAGCCAGTTTCCATTCAGTTGCAGCTTCTCCCCTAGAGGCTGAGCGAGCCCCCCTGGCATTGCTCACAGCTGTATTATAAACGGTGCACACCCCTGTGTCAGCTCTCGGCGTGGGCAGCTGCTGCAGATGCTGGGGTGAGAGAGGTGTGGGAAACGGCTGCCTGCGAGGGATTCCCAGGGAAGACACGTCTGTCTCAGAATTCACAGGTACCCAGCTCTTGCTGAGGAGCTCACCTGCTCGACAAACCCAGTGCAATGTGGGCGTGATGGGATGGAGAATAGGTCTGTGGTCCTTTCTGCTCTGCACAGCCATTAACATGCCAAGGCCCTTGCCACAGGGGATGAGTTTGCTCCAATATCACTGGCCAAAATGTCCCTCTTTGCTCCCCTTGGAGGAAGAACTGAGTAAGCTGTGTGTGAGTTAATGCACAGGGACTCTCACCTCCTCCTCTTGCATTTCAGGGCTCTGGCTATTAACGGGTGGGGGGCGGTTCTCACCTGACTTTCTGATAGAAAGTATGGAGGTGCTAGGGCTCCTCATGGAATAATTATATGAATTTTTCAACATGGGCAAGACGTCTTTTCTCCTGGCTTCATTCGAGAATTTGGCTGAAACTGTTATGCCTGAAACTTTCAAAAAACAATTCAACCGGATGCAGACACCCAGTGTTGGAAATTTCAGTCCAAATGGTTAAAGTTTTGCAAACTTATAAGCAACTGAAAATGACATCTCCTAATTGAAGGTGTCAGACAGCTGTTAGGATATAGATAGTCAGGCCTGTCTGCAAAGGCCCATACTTTAAGAATTTAGGTGTATTATCCCTGGCTGTGTCTGGCTGTGGAAGTGCAAAACCTGGAAAGGATTGTAGCTTGTCACAGCCTCACAGTGTGAGAGGGAGCCCAGGTTGGTGTGCTAGAGGGCTCAGCGGTACCCCCGTTCTAGATTGCATCCTGAGCAAGTCTGTCACATCCACCTAAGGAACAAGCCCTGCTACACCATGAATCCATTTCTTTCTTGTCATGCCCTCAGTTACTAACGGAAAGACCGTGGTTACAGCAGGGACGTCAGGGCTCCTGGGTTCTGTCTGTCATTCCCTGTGTGACCTTCACCAAGTCACGTTTCCCTTTGCCTCAGTTTACCTATCAGTATAATGACGATATATTCATAGTGACTTTCCTTTGTTAGGTGTTTTGAAGATCCTTCAATGAAAGTTACTGCACAGTATGATGATAGTTACTGATGAGAATTACTGATCTCTGATCCCTTAGCGATAGCCCCATGTGCCTGCAGAAAGTGTTTGTGTCTCCCCTCAGTCACCTTTCTCCAGATCTCTCTGGCTACTATCTACCCTTTATACTAGGCCTTAACAGGGTATCAGACTATTATGCCTAGTTTTCTTACTAATCAACTACTTTTTAAAAATACACAGATACACAGAGCAGCCAATTCCTCTCTGACTCAGCGGGGAGCCCGAGGGTTCTCATCTCCCTTTGGGAAAGTCCCTTAATGACTGTTTACTTCTAAAGCTGGATAAATAGCACAGAAGCGCAGACAAGGTAAGAGAGACATTGGCTAGAGTATCTCCAGTCTCCAGCCTGTTTCTATTCAGATGCTGCTTCTCCCTTAGAGGCTGAGCAAACCCCCCGGGATTGCGCACAGCTATATTATAAACGGTGCACTCCCCTGTGTCAGCTCTCGGTGTGGGATGCTGCTGCAGATGCTGGGGTGAGAGAGGGGTGGGAAACGGTTTCCTGTGGGGGATCCCCAGGGAAGACATGTCTGTCTCAGAACTCACAGGTACCCATCTGTCATAAACATACAGCTAAGGGCAGTATAAAATCCCTCTTTACCCTGTAAAGGGTTAATTCCTCTTTTGCCTGTAAAGGGTTAAGAAGCTCAGATTACCGGGGTGGCACCTGACCAAAAGGACCAATAGGGGGAGAAGTTTTTCTGTCTGTGTCTCTGGGAGCCAGCCAGGAAACAGGGCAGGGGAAAAAAAGCATCTAGTCTTGCAAGAAATAGTAAGTAATAGCAGAAAAGAAATGCATTAGATTACCTCTTTTTTTTTAGCTTGTGAATTTTCCCTGTTTTTGTAAGTTTAAGGTTTTGCCTAGAGGGGAAATCCTCTGTGTTCTTGAGTCTTTTGTTATTCTGTAAAGTACTTACCATCCTGATTTTACCAAGGTGATTCTTTTACCTTTTCTTTAATTAAAATTCTTCTTTTAAGAACCTGATTGATTTTTCATTGTTCTTAAGATCCAAGGGCTTGGGTCTGTGTTCACCTGTACCAATTGGTGAGGATATTATTCTCAAATCTCCCCAGGAAAGGGGGTGTAGGGGTTTTGGGGGATATTTGGGGAAGGTAGGTCTCCAAGTGGCCCTCCCTGAATGTTTGTTTAAATCACTTGGTGGTGGCAGCGATACTAAGGCTAGAAAGGAATTTGTGCCTTGGGGAAGTTTTTTAACCTAAGCTGGTAAAAAATAAGCTTAGGGGGTCTTTCGTGTGGGTCCCCACATCTGTACCCCGGAGTTCAGAGTGGGGAAGGAACCCTGACACCATCTCTTGCTGAGGAGCTCACCTGCTGACAAACCCAGTGCAAGGAGGGCGTGATGGGATGGAGAATAGGTCTGTGGTCCTTTCGTCTCTGCAGAGCCATTAAACATGCTGGGGCCCTTGCCACAGGGGATGTGTTTCCTCCAGTAGCACTGGCCAAAATGTCCCACTTTGCTCTGCCCCTGGCTGATGGCCTCCAGCTCCGAGGTGGCCGCATTTCAGTGGCACAGGGAATCCTTCAGGATAAAAGCTTTTAGTAGATGGACAATACAAGGCCAAATTCTGAGGCCGTGGCCCATATGTTCTCAGGCTCCACTAAGGCAAAACTCCCTTTGGAGTAAGAACTGAGTAAAAGACCTCAGGAGCCAGCTGTGTGTGAGTTAATGCTCAGGGACTCTTGCATTTTGGGGCTCTGGCTATTAACAGGCTCTCACCGGACTTTCTGATGGAAAATATGGAGGTGCTGAGGCTCCTCACTGGAATAATTATATGAATTTTTCAACATGGGCAAGACGGTCTTTTCTTCTGGCTTCAGGCTTCTCCTGGCTTGAACTGTGATGCCTGAAGGAAGCAAGGGTGCATCTATTATATGCTTGTGTTTTCCGCCCCGGTTCCTATGCTGATCACCTGTGTGCTGCGTTGGTCCTTGCCCAAGTAATTGCAGAAGGGCGGGAGGAAGTGTCCCTCAATGGGGGAAGGACCAAAGAAGCTCTGCAAGGAACCTCCAGCAGAGGATTGCAGAGTACCTGCAGGAAGGTTTCCCAGAGGTCTCGCTGGAGGATTCCAGTGAAATCTCGGTGTGCATCAACACCCCGTTCTGCCATACTGCCTAGCTGCACGGGGAAATGCCCAGCACACACAAACATAGCCAGCCTTGAACATTTCTCTGCCCTCCACCCACCTCTGCGCTTTACAAAGCAAAACTGCTTACCAGGGGTCTCCTCTCCTGCTTCTGCCTCACCTGACTGTGACTGTTGAGACTGGCTGGACACCTCCAAGTGTAGAACAGCTCCTGACTGGACGCAGCACTGGGCAACCCTGGCATGGGCACCACAACTTCTAATGTCTCCACCTCCTCATCAATGACTTCCTCCTCTGGGTTAGGCCCAGTTTCCGTCAGCTCCAGCCCACTGAAGTATCATCCAACTCCTTATAAAAAGACAGGTCCGGGGCGCAACTCCGGAGTGAACATTTGCCTCCCCTTGCCTTCTGGTACGCAGGCCTCAGCTCCTTCATTTTCCTCTGCACTGCTGCATGTCCCAAGTCATAGCCCTTTTCCCACACGCTGCAAGAAATCTTGCCCATAGGCATTGAAATTCCTACAGTGGGAGCACAGCTGGGACTCCTTCAGCCTCCTCTCCTCAAATACTGTGCTAGTTCCACAGTGGTCCCAAGCAGGAGGACCATTTGCTGCATGGAGCTGCCATGGCCACCTGGGAAGATGTGATACGTGAACACTCCATGCCGAGCAAACAAGGACAGGGAATTTCAAAATTCCTGGGCCTTTTAACGGGGGAGGAGTGGGAAAATATTTACCTGCATGCAAGGGCAGAAGAGTTGAAAGTCCAGACCAGAGTGGTTCGGGATCATGGGCATCTGTGGGATGCCTTCCAGAGGCCAATTACAACAGATGAAAATCAAGCTTGGTATCTACCATTGGCACTTTGGAGACAAATTTTTTGCGTAATAAAAGCCTTACAACGTCTTGTCAAGGTTGCCTTTATTGCATCACTGAACCCGAGGAGATCTGGTCGTCAAAAGTGGCTTTGTAGTGGTTTACCACCTCCCACTATTTCTTCACCAAATGCTGTTTTTTTGTGGACAAAAATGTGGCACTGTAAGACCAAGACCTAAGGAACGAAGAGGGATAACCAATATTCTCTCGTGTTTCCTGCTGGCACCTATTAAGGATTCCCACACTTCTGATGTGTAGGGAAATTATAGATGAAGGGAAGGACATAAAATATGAAATTACATTAGTAGGGTCCAGGTTTGTACGTTAATTCATTCATCTGGAATAATGAAAAAAGTGCTCATTTTTCAGTGTTGTGACGGAAGTGACCAATCTGCTTCGATTCGTGTTTAAACAGCCTCCAGTTGTACGATGTAGTGGTCTCATAATTAACATTGTCTCTCCATCAGGTGTTTTGTCCTCGCGACCATCACCGCCTAGATCCTGGACACGTAACTATTAATATACCTTTTTTCCACTAAAAAAATTTAAACGATACCAGGAAGTTTCAGGGGAACCAACGGTAACATGCAGGAGACACCGTTGTTGCCTCGGATATTGGACACCTTCCTCCTTCACCATGTCAGACACCCAACTCAACCTGACTTCACCAACCATCCACTTTCATCCTGCTGGGCATTCCTGGCCTAGAGGGCAGCCCATGTCTGGATCTCCATCCCCCTTCTGTGTTAATCTATGCCAAAGCCATCTTGGGGAAATTCGCCATCTGTGCATCATAAAGAACAGAGCCGAGCTACCATGTGCCATGTACTAATTTCCTCACCATGCGGGCCATCACTGACCTGGTCCTGTCTACAGCACATCCTACCCAAAAATGCAGAGCATCAACTGGTTCAATTCCAGGGAGATCATTTTCAGTGCCTGCCTCTACCCAGAAGTACATCATTCTCAGGCTTCTCTGTGATAGAGTCCTGGGATCCTCGTGGCCATGGCATTTGATCGCTATGTGTCCATCTGCGATCCTCTGAGACATTCTACTACCTTTGACAAATCCCATGGTGGCCAAAATTGGCCTGGCTCTGGTCCTGCGTGGCGCCATACCACCCCCCCCCCCACCCCCCCCCCCCCCCCCCCCCCCCCCCCTCTCATACAGCCGCTATCCCTTCCTGGCAAGGAGTTGGCCCATATTATAGAATGAACATCATTCCCCACACGTACTGTGAGCACATATACTGTGGTGAAGCTGGCCTGTGCCGACAATCAGCTTCAGTAGTTTACTACGGCCTCTCTGTGGCATTCTTGGTGATCAGTAATGGATGTTTCATTTGATCGCCATGTCCTATACCCAGAATCCTCAAGGGCCATCTTCAGACTCCCAACAAAGGACGCCCGGCTCAAGACTTTTGGGTCCTAGCGGTTCCCACCTCTGTGTCATCTTAGCCTCTTACATCCCAGCTCTCTTCTCCTTCCTCACTCACGGTTTTGGGCACAATGTGGCCCCTACATTTCCACGTTCTTAATGGCCAACATGTACCTCCTGCTGCCCCCCATGCTAAACCCCATCGATCTATGGGGCGAGGAACCAATCAGAACCGGGTAAGGCTGCTCCAGCCCTTTACTCATAAATGGACGCTAAAGTTTTCTCCTGGTATCTCTGGATCTCAGACTGAGCTCTATGCAGAGAGCAGTCTCCATGACATGGTGCATGGCCCCTCTCCCCTGAATACTGACAAGCCAGTCAAAGAGACCTTAAATCCTTTTCTGATGTTACTGTGCTGTGTCAGCGTGACAAACTGGGGAAATCTGCCTATGTACAACTCCCAGGGTTTTGCCACCTTTATAATTTCTGGAAACTGGAAGCCTGATGCCCCAACACTCTCGGCTACTGCCTCTTCCCCTCAAGGCCCCAGCCCCTCACTCACTCTCTCTCCATCCACCCCCTGATCCACACTCTGGATCATCCCAGTGACACTCTGCACCCCAAAGCACCCATATTTTCCATGGCGATGTAATTATGGCATGTCTTGTACACAATATGCCCTATGAGGTATCATTCTTTTAAAGTCTTAATCTGCTAAACATTGATATCCCCTCGGATTGTATGCTCTCTCATTGTATGTGAAGCTATGAAATCCTGCTATGTGTGAGTTTACTAACGTGTGATGTGAGGCTGGAAACACCCAAAACCCGCCTTATTACGTATGTCAAAGGAGTAGCCACCACAGTGTTAATTGCTGTCGTGACCACCCATCCAGGGAAGAAAACCACTAGCAGAGGAACTCAGGAAATGAAAGCCTCCTCAGAGGGCACACACCCCATGTCCCAAATACATCGACTTTCCAGCAAGCTCCAAAAAACTATAAAAGGATGGGGTGTGACAATCATCACTTTGTTTTCAGTCCCCCACAACTCAACCTCTTCAAGAATGCTCTGAAAGGCAAAGGACATTGAACGGGGAACAGGAGCCCATGCTCAAAGCAGATACAGCCTGTGCCTTAGTTTGGTGTGTGGCACCACCCTGCTTGTTGTGTTGGGTGATAACTGGTCCCTGGAGGGTCTGGCTGAGGGTCACCAGCACAGCATGGAGGAGAGGCCAACCCAGCTGAATGGTTTGGAGGCCAAGCGGTTTTCCCAACAGCTTACCAGGCTTCACCCAGGGTTACAACCCATCACAATCTCCACTTTCTATCCATCCCCCACAGCTGGGTTCCCTCTGATCCCGGGCTAATGGTAGCTGCTTCAGCCATGACAAGGAGCCTGCCTGTAGGTAGGAGGTGGGCCTCCGGTTAATGACTCAACGTCTCCCTCTGCCCTACAGTAACCGGACAATCATTATACATAAGATATGAATAGGATGTTCTTAAGTCAGTTTTCTATGGTAGAGATGGTGAGCTTTAGAATGCAAAGAAATCTTTCAGAATTTAATCCTTAGGTTGCAGTCCCAATGTCCAATATCAGGGTGGTCCCCAGAAATGGAACTGTGAGACCCTGAGTCCTTGTTACTTGAGTCTTCCCCTGATGAATCCCCCTTAAAGACGAATTGAGATGACAGGATCATGACCCAAGTGTTCATTCATAGGCCCCTGGCATGCTAGTATAATGAAGAAAAGTTGCTTTGAAGTAGAAATTACTCTATTTCCTACGTATACACAGAGTATCTCTTCCATTCATCAGCATAAGATAATTATCCATAAAGTGGTTCATAGGTTATTTACTACAAACGTCAGAGAGAGAAGAGACAATGAAAGTTATTGCACCCAAGTATAATTTAAAATATTAATATTTTCTTTATGATCTATGATTCAACCGACATACCAACAGACAGGAACCCATCTTTTTACCATGGTTAACATGTAACCAATGGTTACATGGTTAACATGTAACCAGATAAAAGTACACATACAATTAACATTACCGCTAATTCTCTAACAATACAGGTTTTGCATTTCAAAGCTCTAATCCACTTCCCATTTATATTACTATTTATAGAGAATTGCCCTAACTACCATATATAAACTTCTCTAATACGTCCTGTAAAGGTTGAAATTTGAGTCCATTAGCCCTTCTAGTTGCATAACCCTTTCTGACTATCTGTCACACCTATTAACTCACGTTTGATTGTATGAACCATCTGTATCATTATATTTTTGGGTTTTACTGGACTCTTCACACAGGCTCCTTGTGCTCAGAGGCAAGAGGCTAGGTCGGAATGTATCTATCTGTAGATAGATTGGTCATTTAAGACTATCAGCCCTAACAAGTTCTCGCCTGGATAGAAGGAAGGAGAAATTGCATTCTAGATAAAGCCAGTGTTCTCCAGCTCTTCTCTGCTGAGGGCTGGGCTTGGAAGGAGTGGAACCTCCCCAGAAGAAGGAACCGAGAGAGGAGTGGTTGGTCCAGCCCTTAAAAAACACAGAGACTGGATGAGTCAGAAGAAGCTGGGGCAGGAGAGAGGCACAAGGAACAGTCAGGAGGGACTCTTAGATTGCAGAGCACGTGGCTTGCAGCTGAAAGACACAGCTCGAGATGGAGGCGAAGCCAGGAGTTGCAGGAGGTGGCTCCTGGACACCTTAGCGAAGATCTGACCCAATCCCAAAGAACGCTCCAGGGCAGTGAGGCCACGGAAGCAGGGAAAGGTGGGCAGGTGCTGTGTTGCGTTTAACCGGATCTCTGGTAATCTCTTGTGCTCTCTAAAGCAGAGGGATTGTTTTTACAACCCCTTTTGCAAGGCCGGGGCCCGTTGCTTTAATGATCCTGTGCCCTAAAGAGAGAAACTGGGAACAGAGTGCTCCCAAGGAGAAAGGCTCTCGAAGGGTGTTTTGAAGCAATGGGAGAGTCTGGGGGAGCCCAGCCATAACTAGTCTCCAGGGCCGTGGCGCGTTGCCTGCAGGTCTCCTGCTCCCAGAGGGAGGTGCTAGAATGGAGAAGCTGCACCCCAAGAGTGGGACACAGTGCTCCAATTCCCAGACTGATCCCAGCCAGAAACCCTGAAGGAAACATTTCCAGAACTAGACAGTGCCGTTTTAGGGTCAGGGAGAGGATTTGAGGACAGGGAGAGCATTTGGCTCTCCCTTGAAAAGTGCATTCCCGAGAATGGAAGAGGAGCAGGGAGTCCCTGTTCTACTTGGATATCGTCCCATCTCTCGCTCTCTCTCACATCTCTCCATCCATTTTGGTTCCTTTTCCACTCCTTTCCATTCATAACACCCCACACACACACACGCATCCCACTCTCTACCGCATCTAATGTGCATCCCACCCTGGCTACCAGTTTACAAACACTCAAGGGTCTGTTATTCCGTACAACATCAGTGGGTCAAGTGCAGGTTTAGCACTGGAAACGGCTGCAGCTGAGCGCTGATCTGGCTGGTCAAGAAGCCGGGTGCAATTAGTCTGGTTTATTAACTAAGGAAAACTAAGTCCCTGGCCATTACCATCAAGCAGCCTGCAACTGCAAAGCAACCAGCTCAGTATTAAGCCTGTCTAGAGGGATTGCTGGGCAGATGGTAGCTACATAGACAGGGCTCGAGGCTGCTGGAAAGATGTGGGTGCTCCGTTCATACAGTGCCAGCCCTTGGGGATGGATGTCATGGCCGCAGGCTGCTACAAAGCCTTCAGCTCTAAAGAACAATGGGTCCACAGCTCCAGTTGAAGAAGCAAAATGTGGGGGACTAGAAGGAAGGCTGAGGAACTCTGGGCTGATGTTTTCAATGCTCGTGGTCCCTCCAGCAGCTTCTCCTTGTATCAAAATCCTCAGCACACAGATCAGGAGTGAGGAGATAGTCAACCCACAACCGCCCCCATCACGCACTGTGTCAATTTTTGGCAGCTTTCTCTTGTTGGGAACACAATTGCTAGAGTGAAAGAACAGCGAGTTCTGAAGTGGGCATTCCAAGGAATTCCACGATATTGCCGGTGATCACCTGGGTGCCAAAAGCTTTGGTGGCACAAACAGAGCAGCCGCTGCAATGAATATAGTAACCTGAATCCACTTAAACACCTTCCCAAAGATCAGTCCGGGCAGCGTTCGGTTTTGTAAGGAGACTATTTTCCATTGGGGTTATTCCAAATGAAAATGATGATGATACCTGATGGGACGAACAGCTCCCCAGATTAGGAGTGGCAAAAGGTCTGTTGATCCAATAATGTGTGTGAAGCTGAGGTCTGACAAACAGAAAGTGCAGGTGACACTCACTGAACAAGGAAAGTGAGAGGGACATTTTCAGGGGGTCACAAATTGCGTGTGTGTTGGGTAGCGGTGGGAAAACAACTCTTTCATATTTCCTTTGCTCCTGTACCTTCAGTTTGGTTTTCCTCCTGTGGTACCAGACCAGAATTGTAGTCTTTTCCAGGACATGGATGAATGCCATTATAGAAAAACTCCAAAATTCGATCTTAGGGAGCTCTAGTTTGATAGAATATATTGCTGTGACCATGCTGTAACCCCAACGCAACACTTGCTTTACACCCCCATATTCACCACTGTTTATAGTTCCGGCCCACTAAATCTTAGTAGGAACTATGTCATAGTACATAAGAAAAGCATACATCTACTTTGATCTGTAACGCATATTAGTTCTAATCACTTAAAACATATCTCTCTGTACTTAATAAATCTGAATCTATAAATTTTTTACCTAACACAGCGTGATGTTTTGTGAACTGTAAAGGGGAATCTGCTAGCAGGTAACAGGGGCTGGTGCGTTGTCACTCTCCACAGTGAGGGAGGGACAGGCCTGGGTATATAAACATTTACTCTGGTCAGGATTCTGACCGGGCGTAAAACGGTACCAGGCTACTGGGCGTCCTAGGCTGGGGGAGCTGGGGGGGAGGGAATTGGGTGGAACCTCTCTATGTGTTGGTTCAATATGAGTTGGTTCGTGAAAGCATTTCATTGTGACTCAGCACAGGGGTGTCTCCTGAGTCTATGAATGTTTGTGGGATATGATGTGCAGTAGACCTGGAGGGTCCTCAACCGTAGTGAGAATGACTCTCAGTACTGGATGTGCCTAAGACCGGGTCTCATCAGCACCCGCCAGTTCCAGGCTGTACCTTAGGGAGAGTCGCCTTGCCACCGTAGTGTGGCTATAAAGGCATAAGCGAGTGGTTAAAATGCGACAACTTGATTACAGAGGTCACAGACCCCCTTTTTAAGGGTGGTCCAGAAGAGACCGATGGTGCTACTAAAACAAGAGGTATCAGACCCAATGTCTAAGGGAGCAAAGGGAGATGAGTTGCTCGGGAGGGGGAAGCCAGAGACAGTGGGTGATAGGCTTCATAGAAACCACTGAGGAGGTGGTGTGTGGGTTTTATCCTTTAAACACTAGGCAGTCAGCGAGAGGCAACAGCACCTCTGAGGGTAAGGGAGTGGGTGGTGTGCACGCGATGCCACGGGAGAGACAATCTTGTCCCAAAGCTGATTTAGCTGATGAGGCCCTTCACGGCTGACGATGGGGAGAGATACCCACTACAGTATAGGAGAGCATAGGGGTATGAGTCCGTAGAGGGGCACCCAGAGGAGGAACACTAGGGGAGGAATATGTGTGGGGTACAGGATATGTGTCTCCTCACTGAGATGCACGCTATGGGGGGAGGATGCCAAGGGATCTGAACGTTGAAAGATTCAGCATTTGGTGCTCACCAGGCACAGCCAAACCTGTAGCTCAGACTTCAAGACAGGGAACTGTGTAACATGACCTGCCCGGTGGGGAGGCTAGTCACAATAGACCATGTCATCCCCATAAGGAGTTGGTGCTGGGTGGTGATTCGTACGCAGGGAACTGGAGAGTATCTGGAGGGAATTGCTTTGTGTGACTTCTGGTGAGTTAGCTTAGTGGGGAGATAAAAAACCCAAAGTCCTCTCTCTTTGGCTGGATTGGCGCCTTCTCTTTTAAATGTAAAGAAACCCCCAGGGCTCTTGGGCTGTGACCTAGCCTCCTGCTCTAAAGCAAATTTTGTCCTGAAATGATACTCTCCAGTTTACTCTGTCCCCCCGCCAAAGGATGCCTTTCCCATTACAAGGGGATACTGAGGGGAAAGGTATAACCAGTAACATAAACACATGTCATGTAAGTGTTCAGGGAGGAGTTTGAAAGACACAATGGGGTATTGAACAAATCAAAGTATCCAAGTCAGAAGGTGTGGTATAATAGCAAAAATATGCTTGGAAACACCTACCTGCGATAAAAGATTTGGTGATCGTTATATTGTTAAATCTTCTATGATTGCAATGGATCTTATTTGTATCTTAATGGGAAATTATCTTATATTCTAACAGGAAGAATTTGAGGTACTGATGGGCAAATTCCTATGAAAAGCTTAGTCACATGCATTAATTTTGGGGGGAAAGTTTTCAGACACGCAACAGGATAGTAAACAAGAAGCCCTATGGGGATACAGCTTCTCAACTAACACCTGTAAACAGGCTCAAAGCTCCTCAAAGCAGGGGAACCACACTTCCTCCAAATTAGTTCAGTGACTAACACTCCTGATAGTAACTTAAGTGGGGAGGTGTGACATTCTGTGCCCAGAAGCAACTCTCTGGGACTCCCATATTTACCAAGGTGATATGATTATGATGTATTTTATACAAAGTATGTCATGTAAGGGTATCAATGGAAAAGTTATGATTTGCAGAATATGATTATCCTATTTGTATGCATGTATCATTTTTGTACCTTAAGTTCTGAAAGCGTGTGAGGGCATGTGACCAGCTCACGTGACACTGGATTCCATTTGTGCCTGTAGTTTTCCACTAACTGTTCTGGTGGCTTTTGCTTGGAAAAATGAAGTTCCCTCCAAATGGAAGACGCCATAAAAGGTGGAAGTAACAAAATCACTTGGCCTCACTCCCCCCCCCATAACTCAACACCTGGAAAAACCTTAGGAACAAGGACCGAACTGGGGATTTGGTTCCAGGTTGAAGGGATTTCTAAGCCTGTGTATGGAATACAGGTGGAATGTTTGTATCACACACTGAGTGATTCAAATCCTTTCTAGTTTCTAGAACTCAGATTGTCATTCTTGTTTCATTTCTTAGATAATCTACTTTGATCTGTACATTTATTCCTTATAATCACTTAAAATCTGTCCTTCTGTAGTTAATAAATCAGGTTTATATTTATATAAACATAATACAGTGTGTTGTTTGAAATGTAAAAGGGAAACCTGCTCAGGAACAGGGGCCGGTGCTTTTGCGCTCTCCACATGGAGGGAAGGGCGGACTGAGTAGTAAACTTACCTCGCTGGGCTTCTGGCCAGGGTAAGAGGGTGCAGCTCTGGAGTCCTAGGCTGAGGAGCTGGGGTGGGGGGGAAATTGCCTGGAGCCTCTCTATTGCTGGTGCATAAGTGCCTAGTGAAAGCATTCATGTAACTGTAGCTGGGTGCAGTCTGACTGTGGAAGTGCAAAACCTGGAGAGGATTGCAGCTTGTCACAGCCTCACAGTGTTGGTTTGCCAGAGGGCTCAGTGGTACCCCCGTTCCAGGTTGCATCCTGAGCAAGTCTATCACATCCACCTAAGGAACAAGCTGTGCTACACCATGAATCCATTTCCTTCTTGTCATGCCCTCAGTTATTAACGGAGAGACCGTGGTTACGGCAGGGAAATCAGGACTGCTGGGTTTTGTCTGTCAATCTCTGTGTGACCTTCACCGAGTCACATCTTCCTTTGCCTCATTTTACCTATCAGTATAATGGGTATATTTTCATAGTCACTTTCCTTTGCTAGATGTTTTGAAGATCCTTCAATGAAAGTTGTTACACAGTATGATGATAGTTACTGACAGTGGTGAAGCTGCAGCCGGTTCGCAACGGTTCGCGTGAACCGGTTGTTAAATTTAGAAGCCCGTTTAGAACCGGTCGTTACTGGAGGAACAACTAGATCCAAAAGGGCTTTTAAATTTAAATAAAAGCTCTAGCAGCTTTCTACCCTTCCCCCGGCCCCAGCTCACCTCACTCCGCCTCCTCTTCTCAACTCTCCTCCGGCTTCTTCTCCCCCTCCCCAGCTTCCCGCGAATCAGCTGTTCGCGCGGGAAGCCTGGGAGGGCTGAGAAGAAAGCGGAGGCTTTCCTGCAGGTAAGTTTGAGCTGGGGCCCAGGCTGGAGGGCGGGGTCGCCAGCGGGAGGAGGGTTCCAGGCGCCGCACTGCCGGGCGAGGTCGGGGCCGGACACTGGGGCCGGGCAGCGTGGTGCGACTCCTGGCCCCCGGGATCCAGCTGCAACCTTGCCGGGCAGGGCAACGCGGCGCAGCTCCTGCCCCGGGCCCCCGGGTCCTGCCGCAAGCTCGGCCGGGCGGCACGGCTCCTGCCGCAGCCCCTGGTTCCTGCCCCAGCCTCCGGGGTCCGGCCGGGTGGCGTGGCTCCGGCCCCGGTCCCCGGGGTCCGGCTGGGAGGCGCGGGTTCCTGCCCCGGGGTCCGGCCGGGGGGGCGTGGTTCCTGCCCCGGGGTCCGGCTGGGCAGCGCGGTTCCGGCCCCGGGGTCTGGCCAGGTGGCGCGGTTTCCTGCCCCGGCCCCCGCGGTCCCGCCGGGCGGCGCGGCTCCTGCCCCCGGGACCGGCCCCTGGGATCCGGCCGGGTGGCGCGGTTCCTGCCCTGGGGTCCGGCCCCCGGGGTCCGGCCGGGTGGCACGGTTCCTGCCCCGGCCCCCGGGGTCCGGCCCCCGGGGTCCGGCCGGGCGGCGCGGTTCCTGCCCCCGCCCCCGGGGTCCCGCCGGGCGGCGCGGTTCCTGCCCCGGGGTCCGGCCCCTGGGATCCGGCCGGGTGGCACGGTTCCTGCCCTGGGGTCCGGCCCCCGGGGTCCGGCCGGGTGGCACGGTTTCCTGCCCCGGCCCCCGGGGTACGGCCCCGGGGGTATGGCCGGGCGGCGCGGTTCCTGCCCCGGGGTCCGGCCGGGCGGTGCGGTTCCTGCCCTGGGGTCTTTTACTAATGGGAAATCTTATAACAAAGAATTTGGTACTGATGGCAAATCCTACGAAAAGCTGTCACGTGCATGATTTTGGGGGAAAGTTTTTCGGACATGCTACAAATAGTAAACAAGAAGCCCTATGGGGATACTGCTTCTCAGCTATCACCTGTAAACAGGCTCAAAGCTCGTCACTGTAGGGAAACCATAATAAATCTGTAAAAAGCAGCAAAGAATCCTGTGGCACCTTATAGACTAACAGACGTTTTGGAGCATGAGCTTTCATGGGTGAATACCCACTTCGTCGGATGCATGTATTCACACCACGAAAGCTCATGCTGCAAAACGTCTGTTAGTCTATAAGGTGCCACAGGATTCTTTGCTGCTTCTACAGAATCAGACTAACACGGCTACCCCTCTGATACTTGACACCATTCTCTGTATGACCTTCATCAAGTCACATCTCCCTTTGCCTCAGTTTACCTATCAGTATAATGACAATATGTTCATAGCGAATTTCCTTTGCTAGGTGTTTTGAAGATCCTTCAATGAAAGCTGCTGCACAGTATGATAATAGTAACTGATGAAAATTACTGATCTCTGATTCCCTTAGCAATAGCCCCGTGTGCCTGCAAAAAGTGTTTGTGTCTCCCCTCAGTCACCTTTCTCCAGATCTCTCTGGCTACTATCTACCCATTAATACTAGGCCTTAACAGGGTATCAGACTATTATGCCTAGTTTTCTTACTAATCAACTACTTTTTAAAAATACACAAATACACAGAGCAGCCAATTCCTCTCTGACTCAATGGAGAGCCCGAGGGTTCTCGTCTCCCTTTGGGAAAGTCCCTTAATTACTGTTTACTCCTGAAAGCTGGATAAATAGCACAGAAGAGCAGACAAGGAAACAGAGACATTGCCTAGAGTGTCTCCAGTCTCCAGCCTGTTTCTATTCAGATGCTACTTCTCCCCTAGAGGCAGAGCAAACCCCCCGGGGATTGCTCACAGTTATATTATAAATGGTGCACCCCACTGTGTTGGCTCTCGGCGTGGGATGCTGCTGCAGATGCTGGGGTGAGAGGTGTGGGAAAACGGTTTCCTGAGAGGGATCCCCAGGGAAGACACATCTGTCTCTGAATTCACAGGTACCCATCTGTCATAAACATACAGCTAAGGGCAGTATAAAATCCCTCTTTACCCTGTAAAGGGTTAATTCCCTCTTTTGCCTGTAAAGGGTTAAGGATTACCTGGGTGGCATCTGACCAAAAGGACCAATAGGGGGAGAAGTTTTTCTGTCTGTGTCTCTCGGAGCCAGCCAGGAAACAGGGCAGGAGAAAATATATCTGAACTAAGCATCTAGTCTTGCAGAAATAGTAAGTAATAGCAGAAAAGAAATGCATTAGATTACCTTTTATTTTAGCTTGTGAATTTTCCCTGTTTTTGTAAGTTTATGGTTTTGCCTAGAGGGGAAATCCTCTGTGTTCTTGAGTCTTTTGTTATTCTGTAAAGTACTTACCATCCTGATTTTACAGAAGTGATTCTTTTACCTTTTAATTAAAATTATTTAAAATTAATTAAAATTAAATATTAAAAAATAATTAAAATTCTCTCTTTTAAGAACCTGATTGATTTTTCATTGTTCTTAACATCCAAGGGCTTGGGTCTGTGTTCACCTGTACCAGTTGGTGAGGATATTGTTCCCAAATCTCCCCAGGAAAGGGGTGTAGGGGTTTGGGGGGATATTTGGGCTCCAAGTGGCCCATCCCTGAATGTTTGTTTAAATCACTTGGTGGTGGCAGCGATACTAAGGCTAGAAAGGAATTTGTGCCTTGGGGAAGTTTTTAACCTAAGCTGGTAAAAAATAAGCTTAGGGGGTCTTTCATGTGGGTCCCCACATCTGTACCCCGGAGTTCAGAGTGGGGAAGGAAACCCTGACACCATCTCCTGCTGAGGTGCTCACCTGCTTGACAAACCCAGTGCAAGGAGGGCGTGATGGGATGGAGAATAGGTCTGTGGTCCTTTCGTCTCTGCAGAGCCATTAAACATGCTGGGGCCCTTGCCACAGGGGATGTGTTTCCTCCAATTGCACTGGCCAAAATGTCCCTCTTTGCTCTGCCCCTGGCTGATGGCCTCCAGCTCCGAGGTGGCTGCATTTCAGTGGCACAGGGAATCCTTCAGGATAAAAGCTTTTAGTAGATGGACAATACAAGGCCAAATTCTGAGGCCGTGGCCCATATGTTCTCAGGCTCCACTAAGGCAAAACTCCCCTTGGAGTAAGAACTGAGTAAAGACCTCAGGAGCCAGCTGTGTGTGAGTTAATGCACAGGGACTCTCACCTCCTCCTCTTGCATTTCAGGGCTCTGGTTGTTAACATGTGGGGGTAGGGGAGGAGAAAGCATGGAGGTGCTGGGGCTCCTCACTGGAATAATTATATGAATTTTTCAACATGGGCAAGACGTCTTTTCTCCTGGCTTCATTTGAGAAGTCGGCTGAACTGTTATGCCTGAAACTTTCAAAAAAACAATTCAGCCGGAAGCAGACACCCAGTGTGGGAAATTTCAGTCCAAATGGTTAACGTTTTGCAAACTTATAAGCAACTGAAAATGACATCTCCTAATTGAAGGTGTCAGAAAGCTGTTAGGATATAGATAGTCAGGCCTGTCTGCAAAGGCCCATACTTTAAGAATTTGGGTGTATTATCAGTTAGCTAGTTATAGAGGTACAAAAGAAGGATCAAAATCAGCCTGCCTGTTTATAGGTCTTCTCTCACTAGGATAGTCTAAGGCCTGGTTCTGAGGCTAAGGCCTTTGGCTAAACAGCAGGGGCAGCCATAAGCTGGGAAGCGAATGGTCACGTTCCCACCAGTCACACTGAAATAAGGCAGTTTTGGGCTGTTAAAAAGGTGATCAATCGATCACCTCCAGAGAAAGGGAAGAGCCTAGAAGATGTAAAAGGAAACTTAGTTTGAGATCATCCTGTCTGGCAAGAACTCACTTATCAATAGCTGGGATGTGAAATCCTCATTTCTTTGTTGTTCTATCACTCAAGTCCCCACTTCCCTATTGTTTGTCTGTATAATCTCTATCTGGTTCTGTGATTGTTTCCGTCTGTTGTATAATTAATTTTGTTGGGTGTAAACCAATTAAGATGGTGGGATATAACTGGTTAGATAGTCATGTTACAATATGTTAGGATTGGTTGGTTAAATTTCAGTAAAATGATTGGTTAAAGGTATAGCTAAGGCAGAACTCAAGTTTTACTATATAGTCTGCAGTCAATCAGGAAGTGGAGGGGGGATGGAAAGAGGGAATGGGGGGGTGGGGGAATTGGAATCATGTTTTGCTAATGGGGGGAATGAGAACAGGGTCACAGGCAAGGCTCTGTGGTATCAGAACTGGGAAGGGGGACACTGAGGAAGGAAACTGGAATCGTGCTTGCTGGAAGTTCACCCTAATTAAACATTGAATTGTTTGCACCTTCGGACTTTGGGTATTACTGCTCTCTGTTCACGTGAGAAGGACCAGGGAAAGGGAGGGTGAAGGGATAAGCCCTCTAACAACAGTCCAAATGGTTAAAGTTTGGTTAGACTTATAACCAACTGAAAATGAGGTCTCCTAATTGAAGGTGAATGCATTAACTAACGGTGGAGGCTGCAATGGCCAATCCACTTGTGAATCCTATTCAGCTATGCTCTTTGCTCCATTAATGCGGCAAGGAGTTCCACTGGCCAAATATGGATTATGTAAACAATTTTCTTTTCTCACTGTTATATGTTCAGACTTTCTATGTAATTGAATGTTCCCAAGTTCATGTGTTATGAGGCAGAGTAAATATAAATGCCTGATCTACTTTCTTTATCGATAGATTCATAGGGTTTAAGATCAGAAGGGACAATTAGATCATCCTGTCTGACCTTCTGTATAACACAAGCCATTAAATTTAACCCAGTTACCCCTGTATTGAGCTCCAAAACTTGTGTTTGTCTAAGACCTGGTCCTACACTAGGATTTTACATTGTAGAATCATAGAGCCACATGGTGAAAAGGGACCTGCTAGTCTAACCCCTGCCAAGAGCAGAGTTTGTTGTGTCTAAACTATCCAGGACAGATTACTCCAGCCTCCTTTGGAAAACCTGCAGTGAAGGAGCTTCCACAACCTGCCTAGGCGCCTGTTCCATTGTCCTCCTGTTCTTACAGTTAGGGAGTTTTTTCTGCGATTTAATCTAAATCTGTTATGAGTATGAGTATCAGAACAAATTTTCTCCATCTTTTTTATGGCAGCCTTTCAAATACTTCAAGTCCGCTATCATGTCCCTCCTTATTCTCCTCTTTTCCAAACTAAATATACCCAGTTCCTTCAGCCTTTGCTCCTATGGTTTGCATTCCATCCCTTGGATCATCTTTGTCGCTCAACTCTGGATCCTTTCCAGTTTCTCTACATCGTTTCTAGACAGAGGTGACCAAAATTGCGCACAGCACTCCAACTGAGACCTAACCAGTGCCGAGTAGAGAGAGTGCTGAGTACCATGACTTGTGCGCTATGCCTCTGTTAATGCAACCCAAAATTGCATTTGCTTTTTTTGCAACAGCGAAAATAATCCACACCCCTGAGAGCAGTCGCTATCTACCTAACCCTGGTGTAAACAGCATGAGGTCAACGGAACAATTCTTCCATCAACCTCGCTACCACCTCTCGGGAAGGTGAATTACCTACACTAACGGGAAAACCCCTGCCGTCGCTGTAAGTAGTGTCTACACTTAAGCGCTTTGCAGTGCTGCTGTAGTGTTTTAAGTGTAGACAAGCCCTCAAGCAGATCTTCCACAAAAGCATCCAGTCTGGATCTGCAGACATGGGGAGTTGGAGAATCCACCAACTTCCATTTGCAGTTTGTCCCACCGGTTAATCACCTTCAGTACTAATCATTTTGGCCCTTATTTCCAATGGAATTTGTTCTGGCTTCAGCTTCCAAAACCATTGGGTCTTCCTCTGCCTTTCCAGACTAGATTACAGAGCTCCTTACTACTCACGGTTTTCTCCCCATGGAAGTCTCTGCTTGATTGTCTTTTTGATGAGATAAATATATGAAGCTCTTTAAATCTCTCTCTCTCTGTAAGGCATTTTCTCCAATCATTTTTGTGGTTTTTTTCTGCACCCTCTCCAATTTCTGCACCCTCTCCAGTTTTTTCAACCTCCTTTTTGAAATGTGGACACCAGAACTTGACACAGTCGGTTTCATCAATGCCATGTGCAGAGATAAAATCTTTCCCCTGCTCCAGCTCACCTCTCCCCTGATTATGCATCCAAGGAGCATTAGCAATTTTGGCCACAGCATCGCACTGGGAGCTTATGATGAGTTGGTTGTCCACAATGACCCTTAAACCCTTTTCAGGGTCCCTGCATTCCATAATACCGTGCCTTGGCCTGGGGGTCAGGCCTGCATTTCCTGTGTCCGACAGGACCACTGTGCATTTGACTGTATTAAAACATTTTGTTTTCATGGTCCCAGCTCAACAAATGCTCCAGATCAACATTATGCCTGCCCTGGCTACGTCATTGTAATTACTCTGCCAAGCTTTCTGTCGTCTGTAAATTTTACTTGCAATGATTTTCTATTTGCTTCCAGATCACTGATGAAAAAATTGAATATCATCTGGCCTAGAACTGATCCCTGCAGAACCCCACTAGAAACACTCCCCATTCACTGACAATGGCCCATTGACAACAGCTTTCTGAGATCTGTCAGATAGCCAGCTTTTAGTCCACTTAACATGTGCTCTACTGATACTATATAGTGTTCATTTTTTTTAACTGAATGTTTTCCCCTGCTAAATCAAATGCCTCAGAAAAATCTAAGGTCTGTTGCATCTGCTTGGTTCTCTAGATCAACCAAATGTGTACTCTCATGAAAGGATGAAATTAAATTTGTTTGACAAGACCTGTTTTCCATAAGCCATGTTGTTGACTGGCATTAATTATACTCCTAGACTTTTTTTTAACTAATCCCATATCAGCTTTTCCATTGTTTCTTAATCTTGTCAAATCTTTTTTTAAAAACTTTCCCTTTATTTTTGTAATACTTTACGTTTAATGCAGAACTCTCTTGTTTTTTCGTTTGCGGGGGGCAGGGGGGTGGGGGGCTCTGCTGCTGCCTGATTGCCTACTTCTGCTTTCGAATGAGATGTGTGGTTGATTGGTCAGTTCGTAACACTGGTGTTTGTAACTCTGAGGTTCTACTGTAGATGTTGTTTAACATCCTCCATGACTGCTAATGGGACTGGAAAGGTTTTAATCACTGCATGTCATATAAGCACCTCCTGCTGCTTCTTTCCAAATGCAGAACAAAAATATTCCTTGAACGCATCTACCTTTTCTGCAACATTAACAAGTTTGCTTTCTCCCTCTAGAAAATTGGCCTTTATCTTTTCTAGGATTTCTTTTGTTCTTAATATACTTCATAACCTCCTTTTTGTTCTCCTTAGCCCTTATTCCTATTTGTTCTACGTTGCTTTTTCCCCCTTAATTGCTGCCTTCACTTTTCCTACTGACCTGGGTTTTTAACCAAAGTTCCCCACTTTCTTGATTGTGAAATCGTGGCTTTTTAGCTCTCTAATAAAATCTTCTTAAAGAACTCCCATTTTTCATTCCCATTTTTCTGTCTAAATTTTTCCTCCCAATCAGTTTTGCTGATAGTTTGCCTCAACTTTGGGGAATTAGCCCTTTTGAAGGGTTATCTGTAGATCACTATTACTGGTTGGGAGCTGAGAGCTACTGATTGTAGAATCATAGACCCCAAGACTGCAAGTGTCAGCTAGTCTAAACCCCCTGCCAAGATGCAGGGTTTGTTGTGTCGAAATCATTCCAGGACAGATGGCTCCAGCCACCTTTGGAAAACCATTTTGCATTCACATTTTTCTGTCTAAATTTTCCTCCCAATCAGTTTTGCTGATAATTTGTCTCAGCTTTGGGGAATTAGCCCTTTGGAAGGGTATCTGTTGATCGCTATTACTGGTTGGGAGCTCCTCTCTGTTTATCCATTTTCAATGTAATCGGTTCCGTTCTTTTATTTTGCTCTTCTCTATCACTGTGCTCCCTTATTTGTCTCTTCTCTAAACTAAACAGTCCCAGACTTCTCAGTCTGTCGCATATGCCAGCCTCCCCCTTCTCATAGCCTTTTCCCTGAGGTGTGTTCTAGTTGGAATGTTTCCCGGCACACGGTTCTTGGCAAAGGGTTTTTTTTCCTCACTCTCAGATTTTCAAGTAACTAGGTGAATGGGAAACTCCCTACAGCATGGCTCTGTAGCTTGGCTTTCATTGCACTAAGGCTAGGTGTACACTGGCAGATTTCTTTTCACTGAAAGTTTAGTCAATGACCAAAAAGCCTTTTAAAGAAAATCCTTGTTGCATGTTCACACTGTCTTTTTCAACATAGCGTTGTCCACATGTGGGGCGGTCACAGCAACGGTGAGAGCAATGTACTGTGGGCAGCTATCCCACTGTTCAGCTCTCCATCTTGTGCACATAGGTGTTGTGGGAAGGCAGAGTGGATCACAGTACATTATGGCTCCGGGCTCAATGTCCCATGATGCATTGCTCTCCACCCCAGCACTCGATGTGCTTCCGTCTCCAGTTCGCGGCATTTTCCAATGTCCCTTGTTTTCTGCTCAGCCAACCACCTCTATCTGCAGGAATGGATCCAGCACTGCTCTGCTAGCTGTCAGTAGCACATCACAAATGGCAGTGGAATCAATCTTGAAGTTGCGAAGGCAACAGGAGTCACAGTTTCCTGATGTGGTGTCTGACATGGATAGCAGCAGCGTTAGATTGCTTTTGGCATTCACAGAACATCTGAGCATGGTAGAACGTTTCTTCTGGGCTTGGGAAACTAGCACTGAGGGGGTGGAATCACATCATTATGCAAGTCAGGGATAATGAGCAGTAGCTGCAAGAACTTTTGGATTTTTAAAGCCACCCAAATGAGAGCTGCAGTGTCAGTGGCGAAGCACATGACGATCACATTGTGGAAGCTGGCGACTCCAGGCTGCTACTGGTTGGTCGCAAATCAGTTTGCAGCTGGGAAGTCGACCATTGAGGCTGTGTTAACGCAAGCGTGCAGGGCTGTTAAGCGCATCCTACACCACAAGACCGTGTCTCTTGGCAACGTGGCATGACATTGTGGATGGCTTTGCAGAAATGAATTTCCCCAACTGCAGAGGGGTGACAGATATCATGCATATTCCAATTTTGGCACTGGACACCTTGTGATGGAATATATCAATCGGAAAGGGTACTCCTCCATGGTGTTGCAAGCACTCGAGGATCACTGTGGGTGTTTCATGGACATCAGTGCAGGGTGGTCCAGAAAAGTGCATGATGCATGAATATTTAGAAACCAGAAGATCCCCACATAGAAATGCTCATAGTAATTCTGGGAGACCTGGCATACCCCTCAATGCCGTGGCTCATGAACCTGTACATGGGTAAACCTGGATAACAGTAAGGAGCATTTCAACAATAGGCTGAGTAGGAAACAGGGTGACCATAGAATGTGCATTTGGCACCTTAAAAGCGCGCTGGTGATGCCTTTATGACAGGTTAGACCTCAGTGAGGAAAATATTCCCACGGTTGTAGCCATGTGTTGCACCTTGTATAATATTTGTTAAGGTAAGGGCAAAAAGTTTGCTCAGGGGTGCACTGCTCAGACAGAACAGTTGCTGATTTTGAGCAGTCAGATACCAAGGCTATTAGAGGGAACAGAGGAGGGCAATTGGAATCAGGGGAGGCTTTGCGACAATACTTTTAAAATGAGAAGTAATGTTTATTGCTATGCATGGAATTGTAATGCAGAATGAAGTCCAGTTTTGGTAGGGTAGGAAGCTCTTGTGATTGTTCAGGCCCAGGGTTCAATGTAAGGAAATGATAAAAGTGCCTGCTGCTTTGCTGTTGCTTTCTGCTATCATAACTTCAATGGAAACAAATAAAGAGTGCTTATTATTCAAATAACTTTGCTTTTATTGCCAAAAAACCCACCACACCATGCACACACACACAGCTGAGTATATGTGAGGGGGAGGGATATAAACTCAGTTGTTTGAGCATTGGCCTGCTAAACCCAGGGTTCTGAGCTCAATCCATGTGGGTGCCACTTGGGATCTGGGGTAAAATCAGTACTTGGTCCTGCTAGTGAAGGCAGGGGGCTGGACTCAATGACCTTTCATAATCCCTTCCAGTTTTTGGAGATTTAATTTTCATTTTAAAAGGTTGTCTGTGGCAGAGTTGGAGTGAACGGGAAAGACTGAGACATCCCAGGAGAAATCAGAAAGAAATGTGCAGATAGGAGTTTGGGAAGACAAAGGGCAAGATGTTCTCAATGTGCTGAAGGGGAAGGCTAAGGAGCCCTCTTCTCAGTGTGAAGCATAGGGAGGGACTGCAGCATGTTCATTAGCCACTAGAAAAACTTTTATCAGGCCTCCTCCATTGCATCCCTAGTGAATCTCTCATTTTCTTTTCTTTCCTGTTTATCGCTTTCCTATTCCACTGCCTTCATTCTGTCTTGTCTTCATCAGATTACTGCAGCACCTCCCAGAACATATCTTCCTTGCTCCGTCTTGGTTGCTTTTTTATCTGGTGGAGACCCTCGGCTGGAGTGGAGGGGGTGCCTCCTTTCAAGGACATATCTGGAAAAGCACAAGTAGCAATAAAGAGAAGCATTATTGTTAAGTACACGTACAGCGCTGAAACACTACATTAAAACACACTGCTGATAACATACCAGTCACTTTCCGGTTGACC
>NC_059072.1:362675005-362764667 GCF_020497125.1 Mauremys mutica | reverse complement strand
TTTTTTGCTGCCCCAAGCAAAAAAATTTTTGACTGCCCCCAACCCCAGCTCTGGGCTCTCACCCCCCCCACCAGTGCCCTCCCCCACCTGCACCCCCTGCTGCCCCAGCCCTGGGCTCTCTTTCCCTCCCCCGCCACCCCAGCGCTAGGCTCTCCCTCCCACCACCCCCCGCCACCCCAGCCCTGGGCTCCCCCACACCAGTGCTGACTCTGCCCACTCCCCCCTCACCTCCAGCTGGTCTGGCACTGGCAGGGTTGGGGTAAGCAGTGGGGCTCCCGGGCCACACCTCAGCCCAGGGTCCCTCCAGCAAGGGCTCCCTCCTCCAGGACTGGCTGGGACCAGGGAGGGCAGAGCTGGGGGACTGCCCTGGCAGGGGGCTGAGGAGCTGGGGCAGGGTAGCCCCAGAGGGAGTGGAGTCCCGGAGAGCGGGACGCTGGCCCTGCTCGGCAGCGCCCTGCCCTCTATGGCCCTGCTGCTGCTTCTGGCCGCCCTGACACAGTTCCTGGGTGGCTCGGGCCACTTTGCTAAGCCCCGGCTGCAGCGCTGGGGGGTGGCTGCCCTGTGGCATCTGCACGCGGCTCCCTGTGCCCCGCAGGGTGGCCCCCAGCCTGAGTGTCCCCCGCTTGGAGCCTGCCCGGCCCAGCCACAAGGTGCAGGCGCTGCTCCCCCGCGGCATGAACTGCAGCGGCCCTAGGGCGCGATGTACTGCTGCTGCCAGGGCCAGCTCTAGGCTTTTGCCGCCTGAAGCAAAAAAAAAAAAAGATGGCCAGAATGCCGCCCCTGAAAATGTGCTGCCCCAAGCACATGCTTGGTTTGCTGGTGCCTAGAGCTGACCCTGAAGACAGCAAAAGCTACCTCCAGGAGTGGTTCTGGCAGCTGGACAAGCCAGAGGACGTGCCCTCTTATGTGCAGCTGAATGGTATATGGTGCCAGGGCAGCAGCATGGACCTGGACAAGGACATCTGGGAAGACCCCACCCCAGCCAGGACAGGAAAGATCTGGAAGCAACTGAAGCTGGGCAGAGCAGAGATAAAAAGCAGCAAGAGACCAGGATTAGTTAAATTCAGAGAGCAGGTGTTATGAAGGGCAAAAGCATTCACAAATACAAGTCATTCTGCTGCCATCCATTCCCAAACCATGGTCCTCTCAGACCCAGCCAGAAGGCACCCCTCAGGACAACGAGGATTCAAAGAAGCCCTACAACTTCCAGCAGATGAAGAAGCAGTACTTTGCTAGAGAGGAGAAAGAGGGGGAAGAGGAAGGGGAAGGAAGTGGGTTGAAAGGAGGCTCCCAGGATGCCTCATTGGAGGATGAGGAGAAGCAACAGCTGGGTGGAGAGTCCTATCCAGACAGGCATGAAGACCAGATCCTGTGCCAAGAAGCCAGGTTGCCCAGTGTGCAAGGAGCCCCCATAGAGGAGCAAGGTGTATGACCAGTGGTCCCTGGAGCAGCACATGCGCCTTCATGTGGCCTATGCAACACCTCCTTCACCGGGCACAAGAAATTCCAGGCCCACCAGCTCAGCCACAACATGGGGCAGTGATGCTCCCAGATCCAGCAGCTAACCAGTGCTGCTGGGTCCAGGCAAGCCCAGCTGGTGCCAGAACAACCTCCAGACTAGCTTGTCCAGGCCCACATCAACCTACCTGGGACAGTTTTCAAAGAAGCATTCTCTGCCCACCTGGCCCCACCTTGACCGGGGTCAGAGGAGAATGGCTATCCTGGCAGTAGCTTGCCACTGGCTGATGAGGGAAGCATCTGTCTCTGTGCACTTATCCAGTCTTCCACCTCATGTGCTGACTTTAAATAGGCCTTTCCTAACTCAGTGTGCTTAAAAAGGAAACTAAGTGATGTTTATTTTGGGTTGTCCATTTGCTTGCGTTGTAGGAAACAGCGTTGTAGGAGGTATCTCCTCTGTGAGCTGCCTTCATGCTGAATGTGTCTAGCTGCTCTGCTCCTGTTAAGCAGGCAGGTGCTCCCAGGTATCCCATATGTTGCTGATCATGTTCTGGGCCAGATCTTCAGTAGAGCTGGTTGGGAATTTTTCAAGGAAACGTTTTGGCAATTCCTTGAAAACAAATCTGTTTGCAGGAAAGGGTTGATTTCAATGAATCTTCAAAATTGTCACAACAGCCCCATTTGACATTTTCAATACTAAAAATTCTGGGTTTTCATGTCAAAATGACTTTCTGTTCAGAAATTTAAGTTAATTTGACCATTTTAAAAAAAAATATTCTATGTGAGAACTAAATGTTTCAAAATGATTGAAGTGAAGCATTTAGATTAACCCAAACTGATTTTTTTCTTCCGGATTCTCAGTTTGCAAAAATTGTTAGGATCTTGACTCTTTGTCCCAATTCAGGATAGGAAAAATGTTCAGAATCTGATTTTTTTCCCTGGGATAGGAAAAGAGTTTCCTGCCCAGCTCTAATCCTCAGAGGTGTTGAGCTCCTTGCAAGTCTCCTTTCAAATTGTCTCTTCTCAGGGTCAGATCCTCTGTATGTGATGGCCTAACATTGCATGCATCTGAGACTCCAGCATGCTTTTACTTGGTCCTGCCTCTGTGCAGGGAGCTGGACTTGATCTCTTCTTGAGGTCCTTTCCAGCCCTACATTTTATAACTCTATGGGAGCACTGCTTACAGTATTTCCCTTACAGCAAAACAAAAAATGCTATATTGGTCCTATTGCTCCCAGCTACACTGACTTGAAAGTACCAGGGGAGCGGCAGGCTAACAGGGAAAAGTTGCCAGTTTGTCTCCAGCAGTGTTGCCTGTGGATTTTCATGTAAATCAAGAGCTGTGTTGACTGAAACCTACCCACCAGTCCCAGTCATCCAACAGGATGGAACCTTTCAACAGCACAAAGTTCATTCAATTGACAGGTAAACAAACTCCGATTTTATTACAATCCTCTAAAAACATTCCAATGCCCGCAGGATTTCAACACTTCATTAAGCTAAATCAGTGGTTCCCAAACCTTTTCAGGGCACAACCCCCTTTAGGCTCACCTCTGTTAATTTGACTCCAGGGGTCTGAGGTGTTTTTTTTTTTTTAAATTAAAAGCACAAAAAATCATTTCCAGACCACTCCCCTACTCCAAACATGGCAATAATGTGATCCTACATTTATATTAAAAGTTGTAAATAGGGTTACAAGTCCAACCTCCGAGGCACAGAAAAACTGGCCACTGGCTCCGCCATACTAACCCTTCTATTGCCCTCTCAGACACCCCTCCCAAACCTGCAGCCTGACGCCCCTGACCCATAAAGCTCCATACCCATTCCCTCCCAGGAGTCTCCCTCAATCCTCAAGGGAAGGCGAGCCCCCCCTGAAGTCATTTAGACACATGAGCCCCTGACTGCTGCTTTCCTCCTCCCACCACCAAGAGCCCCTACACGCACAACCAACCCCCTTCTAGGAACCTCAGCCATCGAGGGAGCCCTGGTGCTGCCCCAGCAGCACTCTCTGTGCCCATGTGATTTGCACACCAGTTGCTGTGTAGCAGCCAGCACCTCCATGTTTGCGTGAAAGCTTACATTGGTTGCAACGTGCCAGCATGTGTTTTTATTTCTCTCCCCCCTACACTTTTTACAAATGCTTTCTTACATTTTCTTCTCCTGTTTACCTCCCCCCATTATTTTTTTTTAACATCTCATGACACACTCTCCTTGGTACCTACACATAAGAAAATGCCAGGCTAGGTGTTTGATTTCCCACCCCCAATGTTATGACAAAGTAAATTTACAAGCCCATCACAAACAAAGGACTTTTGTTATAAATGTTAATGACGTATATAATATGTCACACTTTATTGCATTCATTCATGCAATTTTGTTAAATAGAACAATCTGACATCCTGGTATCATACTGGAATGTTAAAATAAACTACCATACAATTAGCAGCCAGGACAAAACACTCCTCTGGGACTTGATCCAGTGAGAGACCATGTACCTCCCTAAGACAGTTACAGCACATTTCAGGAACAAGCTCTTAAAACCTTATTAGTGTGCTGTGTGTGCAAAGCCCTAGTGAGTAAATATCTGGGAAGGCCAAAGGCACGTCCATGCTGTAGCTGGGGGTCTGATTTGCAGCTCATGTAGATGTACCTGCACCAGCTATAGTCTAACTAACTTGCTAAACATGGTATTGAGGACATGGTGGTGAGGGGTTTGGCAGAGACTGTATAAGTGAGTCTGTACCCAGGGTGGGGTGTCAAGTGAACTTGTGCAGCCCGCACTGAAGCCCGTACCACTGCATCCTCACTGATATTTTTAGCGAGCTAGCTAGATTACAGCTAGCATGGATATGTCTACATGAACACCAGATCACACACCCAGCTGCAATGTAGACCTACCGTAAGAGACAGAGTCCTGGAAACTTACTCTGAGGTCACAAAATACAGTGTATAAGCTTCACTGAAATACCTTAATCCCATGGTCCCCAAACTTTTCATGTCATGCCCCCCCTTAATCCTGTCTGTGTCACCGTCCCGTCCCCACAGGAGCAGAGGCTGGGAGCTGGGCTATGGCTCAGGATGGCAGGGGGCAGAGAGAGGGGCACAGACAGGGGTAAGGGGCTTGAGGCTGGGGCCGCAGCTGGGAGCCGTGGCTGGGATTGGGAGCTGGGAGCTGAGGCTGGGGGCAGAGTGGCGCTGTGTGGTGTTTTCTCCCCACCCCTCCCACCCCCATGCGGGCTGCTCTATGCCCTGCCACTCTCCCCTGAACTTTCCTCCACACGGCCCCGGGGGGGGGGGGGGGCTCACCCCACAGTTTGGGGACCTCTGCCTTAATCAGAACTTGAATCTTCACCTAGAACTCCTCTCTGGACCTGACCCTGCAGGGCACTATTGTAGCTAAGGTAAACAGGTTTATGATTGTTTTCGTGCCCGCCTTGTGAATAAGCACTCCCTCCTACACCCTCGGTATGAAAGGCAACTAACTTTCCTTTACTGAAATGGCTCAGCAAATGGTACAGTGTGAAGCCACCTAAGTAGTAAGTACTGCTGCACATCTACAGTCAGTCCACTGAGAATGTGAGTTCTATGGCACACGACCATGTCTTCCTTTGCAATCGGTGCAATGCCAAGCACACTGTTCACATTTAACAAATATAAAACAACAACAAGGAGAGTGAGATTTTCAGAAGCGCTCTGCATCCAACTGTTCCCACTTAGGCACCAAAATGAAGAGGCTACATTTTCAAAAGTGCTTGGCAACTCTTACTCTCCATAGGATCGTCTGGTTGGGAAATATGGCTCACAGCTCCAACCTCCAACCCAACTATTAGCAAATTTGTTCATACTCACTATCCAGAGATACAGAATGCAGGAAAAAGGAGATGTGCTTTTTAACCTAAAGGAGTTCCATTGCAGGGACATGAATGCTTTCCCACAGCATACAACAATTAAGACCTGCTGATGAAAAAAAAAAACAGCACTGCTAGGGACTCTGGCAGCATTGGCATTATTCCCATTACTGCTGCTGTCATTCAGGATGAAAAAGTATTATAGTCAACCCACTAAAATGAGGTTAAGGGTCTGATTCAGACCAAGGAAAGCAAGTACACTCTGAGTCAAGGAGACAATTTTCCCTTAATTTACCCAATTGGGCCAACATCATTCTAAATGTAATACCATTTAAATCAATGCTGTCGCACTGGGAAGGAGTCTGCTCGCATATGTTGCTCAGGCAGAGTACAGAAGCTGTAAAGTACTCTGTACTTCAGTTTCCCTGTATGTAAAATGGGGATAATGATATCGACTTCTTTTGCAAAGTGCTTTGAAATCTATGGAGTGCTACATAAGAGAGAGGTATTATTTACAAAGGAGGCGAGATCATTACCCTGTTTTTTACAGGTGGGAAAATGATTTGCCCAAGGTCACCCAGAAGTAGAGATGGCACTAGAACCTAGGTTCCCTGAGTCCTCATTTGGTGTGGTATACACTAAACTTAAGCCACACAGCTTCCTTCTAGCTCTGAATTTCATTGATATTGTCTATGGCTTGGTGTGCGGGCCAGGTAAAGTACTTACTCCAGGTCACCCAGCAGGCCAGTGGCAGAGGTGGGAATAAAACAGATCTCCTGAGGCCCAGTTCAGTGCTGTAGCCACTAAACCACACTGCCTTCCTCAAAGCACTTTACGGTCTACTGATGGTATGGTATAGGTGGGTGGGTCAAAAATGGCCTTTTCCCCCCCGAATCAACAATTTTCACAAACACTGTAAAAAAATCCATTTTTTAATTAAACTGAAAAACAAAAAAATTTAAACAGAGCTTCAATTTCTCATTTTTCTCCTCCCTCCCTTCATCTATCTTTTTCCTTTTTCAGTGGCAAAATGGAGAAAAGAAAAAAGGGAGCAGGGGAGGAAAACTGAAGAAAATGAAAAGAAAAAATAAATGATAATTTTCAATAAATTGATGCAAATTTTGGTAATAATTGTTCCTTTTTGAAATCCAAGGAATGAAAATTTAAAGAATTTATGAAAATCTTTGTGATTCCCCCTCCATTTTTCAACCAACTCTTCTTCAGACAACCTGGGGTATCTTGTAAATTAAGAGGATAGACCCAGGCCTTCTGTACAGCTATCCAGAGTGTTACCAATGCTGCTTAGATCTACTGTTATTCTAAACATTCCTAAGGAGTTTAGCCTCCATTTGTAAAAGTCTATGACCCAAATGTATAACAGTGGCCATTGATGTAGGGAGCCCAACTTGAAACAGATAGGATTTAATGTTCAGAGATAAGGAGAACCTAAAGTTCCTATAACATTTAATGGAAGTTGAGCACTCAGAACTTCTGCAAATCAAGGCGCAAGGATTCTCAAGTTGAGCACCCAACAGTCCTGGAAAACAATCAGTGGGAACTTTTTGGCTTAGTTGCGTAGGCCCCACATAATGGACAGCATGTGCTAGCAGAAATTACATGCTGCTACTTTTGGACTAGCAATAAGGTGCCCCCCCATCATATAGATTCATAACTTCTACAGCCAGAAGGGACCATTAGAGCATCACCACTGACCTCTTGAATCACTCAGGCCATAGGCCTCTTACCCCAGGATTGAGCCCATATATTAGCCCTGCACTTAGCCCTCCCTGGTCCTGAGCTGGAAAGATGGGCTCTTAAGGGACTGCTGCTCACATCCTCTGATTCCCACAATCTTCTAAGATTACTAGTAGGAATTTGCCCTTCATTATCTCTGGCTGAACTATTTATTGCAAATTATGAATGGCAAATAATTCCTGACTGAATATTCTCATAGCCTAGTGCTGGAATAGGGGTGCTGAGCATGCTGCTGGACCCCCTGGTTTTAAGTGGTTTCTGTCGGATACAGGGTTTACAGTTTGGGTCAATGGCTCTCAGCACCCCCACTATACAAATTGTTCCTGCACCTCTGAATATTCTTGCTAAGTCTTGTGAAACTTTTGACATTTGTGAACATTTTCACAAATATCAACCTCTCCTCTGTCTGAATACTTGCAAATAACATGAACCCACTAACATCAAACCAACTCAGTGTTTTAACTCACAAAGAAAGCTATGCTTCCAGAGTGTGAGATTGTCCTTGCTGAAAGAGGGCAGAATATAGATGGTCTTATAAACCTGGGCAATATTGCATTCCAATGTTCAGAAAAAAGCATAATTTCCTTTGACAAAATCACAAACTAAAGGAAAGGAGCAGAGAAAGCTGAGGTGCATTTATCAGACACAAGGGTTTCAGTGAATGTAGCAGAGGAAGAACTAGCCCACTCTCACAAAATAAATTCATATTTATGAGGCCTAAATGGCACAGTAAAGTTTTGTGAATAGACCAGACTTTTCTACCACTGAAAACTTCCTAATCTGATTGTTTGCTTCCAGACTGAGACCTGTTATAGTTGGTCCAAACTGGTTTTCAGTGGGTATTTTTAGGTCTAACAAAATAACATACCACAAAATTCTATACATTCCTCTTTTTGTACAAGGAACATAATACAAATGACAGGAGAGCGTAAGAATGAAAATAGCTTAGCTGGTTATTGGTGGGATCTGACTAGAATACATCTTTGGTGTTTTATAAATTGGTAATGTTACCCTTTTTTGTCAGCAGTAGATGAGTTTTTCATACTTGAGATACTTCATGTAGGTTTCCTATTATTTGGTGGTTGAAGTAATCAACATCTATGGATAATTATGGAGATTTTACTGACAGGTACAGGAAACACGATGCTTTTTCCTTAGTAAATTTGTTTCCATTGCTGTTATTATTAGATTGTGTTAGGCACCCAGAGGCTTTTAGGCATGAGGTATCACAAACATACACAGTGGAAACCTCTTAGTGAATTTCTTTCCCCCATTCCACTGAACTGCACTACAAGTGGCAGTTCACTAGAAATGAAAATGCACTTTGTAACAATATGGGCTATTCTGAGGGCTAGATTGTGGCTGGCTATGCAGGGGGAGTACACAGTAGTTTGAAACAGAGTGTTGTAAAATAATGTGTGCTCCAGTGCAATAGGCGAATCCCAGGAGGAAACATAGCTCCTAAATACGCTGAGGATCTGGGCTAACTCCGTTGATTTCAATGGGAATTAAGTGCGTAAACATCTTTGAGGATCTGTGCCAATGCCTCTGAGCAGTAATAATGATGGATAGTGCCCCTTGCTGCTCCCTCTGGGGCAGTGTTCCTATGCACTGCCCCTTTACTCAAGGCTGTGCCTAAGGGCATGACCTAGCCCTAAATGGAGTTTCATGGGAGGGCAGTGCATGGCTAGAGCACTAAACTGGGACTCAGGAGATCAGAGTGCAATTCCTGGCTCTGCCACTGGCCTGCTGGGTGATCTTGAGGAAGTCAGTTCACCTCTCTGTGCCTCAGTTTCTCATCTATAAAATGGGAAGAAGTATCCTGTGCTTTAAGATCTACTGATGAAAAGTTCTGTACAATAGAGAATAATAATAATACCTAAGCTCAACATAAGCAAGTTCTACAGCAATTGTTTTATTTATTTATATGGGGGGGAGAAGAAAAATGGACATAATAAAATTTGTATTTATGGGCCCAGTTCTGTCACTCTTACTCATGTGCAGTGGCATTTATTCCAACAAGAGATCCTACTGAGCACAGCGGGACAACTCATGAGTAACAGCTGCTCTATGTAAGTTAAAGTTGTGGAATTGGGCCCAACATGATCACGCTTTTAG
This sequence comes from Mauremys mutica, assembly GCF_020497125.1. NCBI lineage: Eukaryota > Metazoa > Chordata > Testudines > Geoemydidae > Mauremys > Mauremys mutica. Next base: position 362,755,488 of record NC_059072.1, on the reverse strand, counting down.
AGTCTGAATGTTTACAAAACAGTAGCGACAGTAAATATATTGTTAAAGATTCTTGCATTGAACTTGGCTTATAAATTTATTCAGGGCACCTCTTGGGTGTGTCCTAAGTTTTCTGCGGCACTGGGAGCTGAGGAAGCCTCGTACCTCTCAGGACCAGATCAGATGGTTGCTTGTCTGTTTTGGAAACACAAACCACCACACACTTTGTACATGTTGCCTTCCACAGTTAGTTGGTACAGTACAATTTATTATGTCCATTTTAGCTGAAACACAAGGTGGCACTACAGAGTCATATTAATTATTAATACTGACTGATTTCACCATGGGACACTGCATCTGGGCAATGTTATACATTTAGGGGGTCACATAGCTTGTGCCAGATTAGCTTTTTAGCAGTGGAGCAGCACAGAAGTTTCTTTTATACCCGAGATACATTATAAAAAAATTCACAGACTTGGGAACCAGCACGGACAAACAACTCTCACGTATAGTACTATCTTTACTCTTTTTCTGTAATTAAGAAGGATGGGGCAGGAATTCTGTCCACCCAATCATATTAAAGTATAAAGCAGGGGTCCCCAACGCAGTGCCCATGGGTGCGATGGCGCCCGCCGGGGCGTCTAAGTGCGCCCGCATACTGGCCAACAGACGAGCATCCGCTGAAATGCTGCCAACAAGCAGCATCATCCAGAGGCGGCGCCACTGAAATACCGCAAAAATTGGCGCTGTTTCGGTGGCAACGCCTCTGGATGATGTTGCTTGTTGGCGGTAATGCCTATTGACGTTGCCGGCAACATTTCGGCGGTGACGCCTATTGACGTTGCCACTTGGCGGCATTTCGGTGGATGCTCGTCCACCATCACAGTCCTCCGTGGCTCGTCATCTGGCGCCTGCTAGACGAAAAAGGTTGGAGACCACTGGTATAAAGCTACAAAGTCCTCCCCCTGTCATACCTATGCTTTCAAAATATGAAGGGTCCGGTCCTATTCTTCTGAATGCAAAACTCCCATTGAAGCAATTGAGAAGATGCATAACAAATGCAGGATCAGTTATCGGAAAAATATTTCCCCCCTCCCTAATCTCTTGTTCTGCACACAGAACTCCTAGCCATATCAGAGGGATTTCAACCGAGAAATCCAAGAGAGAATTATGCTCACCAAGTATTTAAAGTTTCTTCTAAGGACATGCTTCTACTAACAGTAAATACCCTCAATAGCCCATGGATCAAGGGCAAAGCCCTCTGCCTTACTTTTAAAATACCTTTATTTTTTTGCTATTGATCCACAAATCCTCAGGTGTGATGGCGCATTCCTAGTGAAAATATCTAGGCTGTCACTTTATACAAGATCAATCTTCTGCAGTTTCACCCAAAAAGTATTTTTGACCATGAGAAAGTAGCAACAACATTAGGACATTGCTACCTTTAAATTTTATTGTGCAAAACAAACAAACCAACCCACCCATACTTGCTAGGAGGATTATGCTAATGCTTCTGTTCACAGTACATTACTTAACATAAGGATTAACTCATGTCCAGAGTGGCTCAAAAAATACCCTAGATATTGATCCATGGTATATCCACTTTGTACTACAGATAGTCTAAATTTCAGACTATGAAAGATCTAATCCTATGCTCCACCTGCAGATTGAGGCAAATCCTGTTGGTTTTTTTCCTGCTCAGATGAACAGAGTTTTGCATAATATGGTGGCAGGGTTTCTCCTCTTTAATGCACTGACAAAAAAGAAGAATGAGGCCATGTATTGTGGCTTGGAGACTCAAACATTACAGATTTAAACCAAGAGCCAACATCAAATGGATCTTGAAATTACCATTTTTTTTTAATTCAAAGAAGCCAATACCAAACAAGAAAGCCAGGCCTGCAGACAGGTGCAAGGCGGCTCTCTACTTGCATGGCTGGTCTCATGACTGAGCCCTGTAGCAGCACCAGGATTAGCCTAGGGTCTAGCTGAGCCATCAGGATTATGGATATTGGTGGCCCAGTGTTGACTAGGGAAATTGAGTCTGTTCAGATAAAATAAATGTAACCCTTCTGCCAGGTGCCAATGACAGCCACAAGCCCAGGGTTAGATCTGTGGAGGGGCTCTTTTTGAAAACAGAAAAGTCCCCATACAGAGCTGTATCACTACATCTGGCTCTGGGAAATTAAATCATAACCTCCCTGGTCATCTTCCTAGGTGGGTCTTCCCTACTTGCAAGCATTGAGGAGTCCTTGGAAACATGACACCATAAATAATTTGGGGAAAAAAGAAGAGCAAACAAAAGAAACAAAACACAATAACTATATATATTTACATACAAGGCTTTACTCCTGGGAGAATTCTGCGCTAAAAAAAAAAAAAATTCTGCAAAGTTCTGCACATTTTGTCAGAATAACCCAATATAATCACATCAGTTTCTATTATTTGATCATTTATTTCAAAATACCTGTCAGCAAGTATGTCTGTAACAATACAGACAACAAAAAAGATTCCTCCAGGAGTAGAGAGTTAAAGAAACCCCTGCACCCACATGGATCCTCACTGCAGGATCAAGGTACAAGTTACCCTGAAGTAGGAGAGATGGGGTGGAAGGCAGAGAGCAGATTAATCAGTTGAGAGAATGCATTAGCTTAGTGGAGTCTGTCCCCAGTCTCTTCCCAGGGACAGGTAAGGGTGATCCCTGCTTCTGAGGGCAAATGGATCCCAAGATCCATTTGCTGCACCTAGCCCCCGATCTTTCTTCAGCTCCCCCTCTCTTGGATCCTCACCCAAGGGACTATCCATCTTCAGGTGCTCCTCCCACACTCTCTGCCCCCTCCTTCAGGGCAGCGCCCTTTGCCCTCACCTCTCCTTTCCCCTTTCCCACCTCACTGCCCCCCCCAGGCTACAACACTGGGGACCCTCTCCTTCTCCTCACGCACTCCCACCACAGGGTCTCTTATGCTCACCCCTCCCACCCTGACTGACCCCTTCCTTGCCTGCCCCACCCCCAGAGGCCTAGCGCAGCAGACGAAACTGACCAGGGGAGTCACAGTTGGAGAACCCTGACAGCTGGAGGAGGGGATCTGACTGCGTGGCACTGCAGGTAAGAGCTCCGCCTGGGGTGCAGCTGCAAGCAGACCTCTGGCTCAAAACTCACAAAGGGGGTAGGTACCCCCCTGTACTCCCTAAATGGCACCCTTGGCCAAGGCTCCCTGTGACTTCCCCATAGCTGCTTGTGTCAGCCCCATGCCTCTGCAGAGTGGGCACATCAATGGGGGCAAAGGATATGCACTGGGGCTGTCTGCCCCCTGGCTGCACAGAGATGGGGAATTACCCCTGCAACCCTTCCCCAGGGACATAGAATTGGCAGTGAGGCTGCACCCGACACTGCACAAGAGCCAGGCCTGCCCCAGCAACACCACAGGGCTCTGCCCCTGGGCACTGGGTACATCGTGATAGCAAGTGAGAGAGTCTTGCCTGCCTAGCCTTGATTCCCTCCCCCACTGTTGGTGATTTACATCTTTCCTAGTGCCCAAACCACTTGGGAACACTGCCGGGGAGGGGCACCTGACCCCTCTTGTGGCTTCCCTTTGCTTCCCCATCAGAATCTATTATTCTGCTGGGAAACAAACAAACAAAAATCTCTGGGGGATATGAATTCTGCAGGTGCGCAGTGGCACAGAATTCCCTCCAGAAGTAATGTGGGAAAGAAACCCTAAACAGTGGCCAACCCCTCAGTTCCATTGTATCAACTGTCCAGCTTGTTGTGGTGCAGAACTCTTGGTCACAAACAAAACTACTCACTGTTTGAAAGAGACTTGGTGATTGTCAGTGGCCGGCTCTCCTCGTCCACTCCAGTGAATTACATACCACACAATCGCATTCTGATCTATAGCTACCTAGTCCTGTTCTGTGTCATCAGCTCTGCCATTGCTGTTCTGGTGGGGCCCTGTTATGTAGTTAGCACTCCACCACCACTTGCCCAGTCAGGCTTCACCGTGAAGTCAATTCTGCATCATGGCGGTTAGTTAGGTGTGGTCAAGTCAAATCACTCCACTCAAGATTCAGAATCTCTAATAGAAACCTACAAAACAAGCCTTTTTGATGAAGCCCCTGCTCCTTGGAAGAAAGAATTCCCGGTATCTCAGACAGAGCTCTCTAGTCTCTTACTGAACTTGAATCCCATTCCCAAACCAGAGTTCACGATCTACAAGGTCAGGGTGACCAACATACTCTAGGACATATTTTGCACAACTCCTATGTCTTTTCCTAAGATCAGTCACAGTAACAATCTATTAGCATGTATACAACCACAACACAGACATATTCCAAGTAAAAAAAAAAACCAAAGTAGGTGGAACTAGTGGTAAGAAATATTGTAATGAGGGTGGCCAGAGCTAGCTTTTCCCCCATAAAGATGCAAATAGTTCCATCCCTCCACACCTTCTAGCTCTGGGGTTTGCACAAACCTGGTCTCAAAACTCAAACTAGTCTTTACATGTTTGCAAGAGTGAACCCTGTTCCCACTTGTCTATATGCGTCTTAGTTCTGGCCAGGAATAGAACCAGGAACACAAAATGCAGCTCTTACCATATCGATGAACTGGCTATGCCTAGGAAGTTCATTTCTATGCCAGGGTCCACACTTGCAAATCACATGAGTCTTTAGTCAGGGGACAACAAGATGACTTCCTCTTCTGTTAGGGCAGAGGTGGGCAAACTACAGCCTGCAGGCCACATCCAGCCCGCGGGACAGTCCTGCCTGGCCCTTGAGCTCCTGGCCGGGGAGGCTAGCCCCCGGCCCCTCCCTCGCTGTCCCCCCTTCACTGCAGCCATGCCACTGTGCCGCGCTGGGCAGTGGGGTTGCGTGCTCCTGCCGAGCAGCGCGGCAGAGTGTCTGGCTCCGGCCAGGCAGCGTAGCTGCCAGACATGCTGCTCTCAGTGGTATGGTAAGGGGGCCAGGGCTGGGGGGTTGAATAAGGGGCGGGGGTTCTGGGGGGCAGTCAGGGGACAGGGAGCGGTGGGATGGGGTGGAGGTTCTGGGGGGTGGTCAGGGGATGGGGGTAGGGGTTGGACAAGCATGGGAGTCCGGGGGGGGGCTATCAAGGGATGGGAGTGTGGAGAGGGGTCAGGGGATGGGGAACAGGGGGTGGTTGGCTAGGGTGGAGGTTCTGGGGGGCAGTCAGGGGCCGGGGGTTGGATAAGCGTGGGAGTCCCAGGGGGGCCTGTCAGGGGGTGGGGGTGTGAATAGGGGTCAGAGCAGTCAGGGGACTGGGAGCAGGGGGGTTGGATAGGGGGTGGGGTCCAGGGGGCAGTTAGGGCCAGGGGGTCCCAGAAGGGGGCAGTTGTGGACAAGGAGTAGGGGGGGTTGGATGGGTCAGGGGTTCTGAGGGGGGCAGTCAGGGGGTGGGAAGTGGGAGGGGTCAGATAGAGGGTGGATGCCAGGCTGTTCAGGGTGGCACAGCCTCCCCTACCCGGCTCTCCATGCAGTTTTGCAACCCCAGTTGGCCCTTGGGCCAAAAAGTTTGCCCACCCCTGTGTTAGGGACTTTCATTTATTATCTTGCTTCTACAGTTTAAAGAACATGTGGAAGTTTATCATCTACAACACAAAACAACCCAGGTACATGCTGAATTCTGGTTAGACAGCAGAAATTCTCCCTTGATTTCTTTCTCCCTGAGAAGAAGCCTGATCTTTTATAAACCTTTGATTACAGAACAAAGCTCAGCTGCCCTGGTTAACACGAGGCTTAGCTGGGGATCCAGCTGCTTTCCTTCAGCTTCAATGATCTCAAATTAGACTCTACAGTTGGGATTTAACCCCAATCTCCCCAGCCCACAGCTTCTCCTGGAGCAGCAGGCTCTCTTAGTATCCAAGCTAACAGATGCTAGATTTAAACAACTCCAGTTTCCTCAAGCCCACCTGCATTGCTGGCCAGTTTGGCAATGTTTCTGCTTAGTGGTAAATGTCATGACAATAAGAATCTCCTTTTGAGATGCTAATGGACTTGAACACCCCATTATAAAATAGCAGAGTAAGCTTTGGATGAGTATTCTGAGATCCACCCATCATAAGCTTTGAATCATACAGCACAGTGGTTCTCAAACTACGGCTGCCAGTTGTTCAGGGAAAGCCCCTGGCGGGCTGGGCCAGGCTGGGCCGGTTTGTTTACCTGCCGCGTCTGCAGGTTCGGCCAGTCGCAGCTCGCGCGGTTCGCCACTCCAGGCCAATGGGAGCTGCAAGAAGCGGCGCGGGCCGAGTGACGTACTGGCCGCCACTTCCTGCCGCCGCCATTGGCCTGAGTGGTGAACCGCAGCCATTGGGAGCTGTGATCGGCTGAACCTGCGGAGGCAGCAGGTAAACAAACCGGCGCAGCCTGCCAGGGGCTTTCCCTGAACAAGTGGCAGCCCTAATTTGAGAACCACTGATACTATAGATGTTTGCAAACCAATGCCAGACCTAGCATATACTTCTTTAGATGTAGGGCTCCCTGATATGGGGTAATAAGCATTTCAGAAAAACATCAAAACATGGGTGAATTGCTTTTATTCCACTGGCTACATTTGCTATTAGGGAAGTTCAACCGAGTAGCAGAATAACTTTTGATCCTTTCTAATAAATAAAAGTTTCCTTTTACTTCCTGGCTGCAGCTAGATTGTCCTGGCCATTTCCCTTGGCATGGCTGACCTTTTCTCAGGCTTTTTCCTACCTGAGGTTGCTAGTGGGTTATTTCTTACCTCTGTTTTGAAAAGAGGTCTGTTCTTTTAAAAGTTGTAGAAACTATGGGTTGGGGTTTTTCTTTGTTTTCATATTTTATGCACATGCCTTGAACTTTCACAATTTAGTGCATGTTAGCTATACCATATGTTTTCAGTGTTTCACATTCTTGTTAAACAAACATTTAACAGTCTTTACTAAAGGTAATAATTGGAGATATACCAATCTCCTAGAACTGGAAGGGACCTTGAAAGGTCATCTAGTCCAGCCCCCTGCCTTCACTAGCAGGACCAATTTTTGGCCCAGATCCCTAAGTGGCCTTCTCAAGGATTGAACTCACAACCCTGAGTTTAGCAGGCCAATGCTCAAACCACTGAGCTATCCTTCCTCCCACTTTTTACTTACTTTCACTGAAGTAAGAACCTGTGAAAACTCCATACCCCCATTTATTACTGTATCTTTTATTGGTGATTTAAGGGAGATTGTTCCCTTAAATTAGTGCATCTCAATTTTCTGCAATTTTGGAGTTCAGATGCTTTTCTGGACCTCATTAGTTGAGAAATCTGGGTGAAAAAGTTGCCAGATTTTGCTAGTAAGATTTCCTGTACTACCTGGTTTAGGTCAGGTTGGAAGTACTGTGAGAATAGCTTCTCACAGGATTTCCACTTAAGAGTAAGTGACCTTTATTTCCTTATACTTGTGTTATTTAATAGCCTGGTTCAATGCCCATTCTTCCATTTCACTTTCATGGACATTGGACTAAGCCAGAGGTGGGCAAACTATGGCCCACATCTGACCCACAGGACCCTCCTGCCTGCCCCTTGAGCTCCTGGCCCGGGAGACTAGCCCCTGGCCCCTCCCCTGGAGCACCGGTGGCTGGCGGTGCTAGAGCCGTGCTGCCCAGAGCACCAGGACAGGCAGCCACACCGCCCGGCTCGAGCCAGCGACGCCACCGTGCAGCTCAGAGCACCGGGTCAGTCCCCAGCTCTGCAGCTGTGCTGCTGGAATAGCAGTTTCTTACAAGCCTTTGCATCAGTAACTGCTACCAGTAGCACATTCCTACAGGGAGCAGTTTAATACACTGCACCTGCAGGAGCTCACAACCCAGCCGCCCAGAGCATTGTCCCAATGGCACAGTGAGCTGAGGCTGTGGGGGAAGGGGAACAGCAGGGGTGAGCAGCAGGGAGGGTCAGCAGGGGTGAGCAGCAGGGAGGGTGAGAGCCGGGCCACGCCTGGCTGTTTGGGGAGGCACAGCCTCCCCTAACCAGCCCTCCATACAGTTTTGGAAACCCAGTGTGGCCCTCAGGCCAAAACGTTTGCCCGTAGATACACCAACTGTGAACATATCGTAAGCAGCTCTGGCACACTCAGTCTGCTATTTTGACTTATTTTCTAAGCTGTTTTGTTATCAATTTTACACCTTGAGTGAATTCCTGGTTCTACTGAAGACAATGTCAAAACTCCCAATTACTTCATTAGGATCAGAATTTCACCCTTTCTCTGTCACTGAGGACAATACTACCTACCTGTCACTCAGGCCCATAACCTGGGATAACTTTGGGGTTTTTTCATTTTGCCCCTTCCCTGCCTCACACATCCATATCATGTTCATAACAGGATGCACCATGTTCATATTTCCTATTCAATATTTTTTTCTATCATCATTCGGTGAGTGGCCCTGTGTTTTATTTACTGCACACCATTCAAACCCTACAGTGGATACAGAATTCTTTTCTGATGTCTCTTAATTATTGTTTTATTATCCTTTCCAGGTGCATCCTTAACATGTATCCAAAGCATCGCAGTTATTTTTCTTGAATTTTCTGTAACAGCATTATTTCTTGTCCCAGCTGTTTTCTTATCACTTCATCTTTTATTTTCTGTGGTTTTGAAATTCTCAGTATTCCTCTCAATCAGTTCATTTCTGCAGTCAATAGTTTTTGTTTGTTAGCTTTCCTCATATTTCAACACTCCAAACCATACAGCAGGTCTGGCATGAAAAGTGTCTAATATATGCTAATCTTCATTTTTATCTGAATGCAATAAGAAAATTCTGCAAGATCTGAATGCAATAACTCCTAGTCCGATTCTTCTTATGTGATCTTCACAATTCCCAATGTTTGATACTACTCCTCCAAGATTTACAAATTTTTCCACTTGTTCTAGTTTTTGTCTCCAACTTTGATCTTTATCTCTTCCTCTTGCCTTCCAATTGGCATAATGTTTGCTTTCTCCTTGCTGATCTTCCGTCTGAATTTTCATTTTTCCCAGTCTACCTGGTTTGTTATTCTCTGTAAATCCTCCTTGGTCAATACTATTAAGTCAATACCATTAATATAGTATCATTATTACAGCCTTTTTGAAATATGGAATCTAAACCAGAGATTTCACATTTAAATGTTTCAATTTAACTCTTAATAAAAGTAACAAATATGCCAGGGCATTCTGCCTCAAGCTTCTGGAAACAAACTAGTCTGAGCTTCTCTCTTGTGGTTAAGATAACTATCACACTACTGCCCTTTGATAGACTAATGTCTTTGTATTACAGGGCTAACATATTCATCATTCTTATTACATTAATACATAGTACTGATTTTGCCCTTTGTGTACAGAAGGATTAGTTGAAGGACTAATTATAATGTTAACTATCTGTCTTAAATAACAATGGGCTCAATTTTGCCTTCTGATTTCCATGTACAATTCCAGTGTACTTCAGTTAGATGCAACTGAGGGAACATTAACTCCAGCCAAATCCTGCTCTTAGTTAGATGGATATAACCGAGAGTAAAATTTAGCCCCCAGACATTTGCATATCATTATTTCTGTGTGTTAAAAACTGTAACCTTAACTCTAATATTAATGCATAATTTTATATTTAATATATTTTCAATAGGATGTAGGCTGCTAATTGCGTAAGTTGCACTTGAAAAAAATGTAACCCAAAGACTTTTTTATTTTTGTATATTGTACAGTGCCCCAGTGCCCAGTACCTTATTCATGCTAAACAAATAAATAACAAATATAACAAAGATGGGCAGTATTTCCAATATGGAGGAGGACCGGAATATCATATGATAAGAACTTGATGACCTTGTAAACTGGCGTAATAGAAATGGGATGGAATTTAATAGTGCAAATTTAATAGTGGAATTTAATAGACTGTTGCCCCCTTACTAACATTCAATGGGGGTGTTTTGGTTGGCTAGCTCCCAGCACTAAAGATTGGGGAGAGGCCAATGCTCCAGGTCAGCCTCAGCCTCTGAGCCTGATTGACAGGGCAGGCAGGCTAATCAGGGAGTCAGGAGGCCAGGGAGATCCCGGCCTCCATGTGAGCTGGAATTGCCTGCGTCAGACAGAGTGGGGCCAAGCTAAGCAGGGCCGGCTCCAGCTTTTTTGCCACACCAACCCGCAAAGGAAAAAAAAAAAAAAAAGATAAAGCTGCAATCGGCGGCACTTCGGCAGAAGCTCTACTGCACCGCTTCATTCCCTGAGAGGGACTGAGGGACCCGCTGCCGAATTGCTGCCGAAGACCTGGACGTGCTGCCCCTTTCCATTGGCTGCCACAAGCGCCTGGAGCCGGCCCTGAAGCTAAGAAGAGAGCAGGGGCTCAAGCTGAGCTGGGGAGCAGAGCCATGCCAGATCCAGAGGGGCCAGAAAAGCAGCTCAGGAAGCAGGTCAGAGTTGGGAGCAGAGCCAGAGGCAGCCCAGGGAGACAGCAGATCCTGTGGTGGGAGCAGAGCTGCAGCCACAGAGCCAGAGACACAGCCCAGGGAGAGCAGATCCTGTGCTGGGAGCAGCAGGGCTGTAGTCACAGAACCAGAGACAGCCTAGGGAGAGCAGATCCTGTGCTAGGAGCAGAGCTGCAGCCACAGAACCAGAGACAGCCTAGGGAGAGCAGATCCTGTGCTGGGAGCAGAGCTGCAGCCACAGAGCGAGGTGTGGTGAGCAATTGGGGTCAGCCAAGGGGGGACCTTGGGCAAAAGGTCCAGCACAGAAAGACACCCCCAGCCAAGGGTCCTTGCAGGCCAGACCAGGACGGGGATCTTAACCCAACAGGGGGCTGACGCTGGAAAGAAGGGTACCACCAAACATAGCCCGGAGGTGTGTGGCCACCACCATTGCAAATGTCCAACCCGCAGCATCTCTGCGGCACTGCCAGGGCCTGAGAAGGAGACCTGGGACCTACAAGGAACAGACTTTGAAGTTCCCTGATGTCCAGAGACCCTGTTTATAATGTTCCCTGCCACAGAGCAGGGTGATGTGTTTTCCTTTAACCTTTCCCATTTTTCCTTATTCTTTGTTTAAATTAATTGTTAATTAAACAACTTGTATTTGTTTTAAATTGTATGAAATGATCAGTGGGTCAGGGAGGTGCCCACTGCGGAGAGAGCACCCTAGAGTGGGGACATCCTAGCCCCGTCCCAGGCAACCACAGCAGCATTGGGGGTTAAGCGCCCCAGGAATCCTGGGCCCAGCCTTGTTGGAGTTATGAGGACTCTGTCAGACAGGAGAGTGGAAAGGGAGTCCTCAAGGGCAGGGAAGCCTCTGGGTAAAGGAAGTGGGAGTGAGGACTCAGATCTTTTTACTAGCCCAGTTCACCAGGTTAGTGCAGAAACCAGGAAAGTTCCCCACCATAGCAGGACCATTCCCCCGCTTATACAAAGTGCAAGGCCATGCATTTAGGGACTAAGAACAAGAATTTTTGCTATAAGCTGGGGCCTTATCAGTTGGAAGCAACAGAGGAGAAAGATGTGGGTGTACTGATTGGCCACAGGATGACTATGAGCCATCAATATGATGTAGCCTTGAAAAAGGCTAATGCTGTCGTAGGATGCATCAGATGAGGTATTTCAGGTAGAGACAGGGAAGTGTTAGTAACATTATACAAGGCATTGGCGAGACCTCCTCTGGAATACTGCATGAAATTCTGGTCTCCCATGTTCAAAAAAGATTTATTCAAACTAGGGCTGTCGATTAATCCTAGTTAACTCACATGATGAACTCAAAAAAATTAATCACAGTTTTAATTGCACTGTCAAACAATAGAATACCAACTGAAATTTATTACATATTCTGGATGTATTTCTACATTTTCATAGATATTGTACTCTGTATTGTAATTGAAATCAAAGTTTGTATTAACAAAAGAAATAGTATTTTTCAATTCACCTCATACAAGTACTGTAGTGAAATCTCTTTGTCGTGAAAGTGCAACTTATAAATGTAGATTTTTTTGTTACATAACTGCACTCAAAAACAAAACAATGTAAAACTTCAGAGCCTACAAGTCCACTCAGTCCTACTTCTTGTTTAGCCAATTTCTAAGACAAACAAGTTTATTTACATTTATAGGAGATAATGCTGCCCTCTTCTTATTTACAATGTCACCAGAAAGTGAAAACAGGCATTTGCATGGCATTTTTGTAGCTGGCATTGCAAAGTATTTATGTGCCAGATATGCTAAACATTCATATGCCCCTTCATGCTTCGGCCACCATTCCAGAGGACATGCTTCCATGCTGATGATGCTCGTTAAAAAAATAATGCTTTAATTCAATTTGTGACTGAACTCTTTGGGGTAGAATCGTATGTCCCCTCTTCTGTTTTACCCACAGTCTGCCATGTATTTCATGTTATAGCAGTCTCGGATGATGACCCAGCACATGTTGTTCATTTTAAGAACACTTTCACTGCAGATTTCACAAAATGCAAAGAAGGTACCAATGTGAGATTTCTAAAGATAGCTACAGCACTTGAACCAAGGTTTAAGAATCTGAAATGCCTTACAAAATCTGAGAGGGATGAGGTAGGAAACATGCTTTCAGAAGTCTTAAAAGAATAACAATCCAATGTGGAAACTACAGAACCCAAACGACCAAAAAAAAAAAATCAACCTTGTGCTGGTGGCATCTGACTCAGATAATGAAAATGAACATGCATTGGTCTGCACTGCTTTGGATTGTTATCTTGTGATCCCAGCTACAACAGTGCCATGTGAATGCCTGTTTTCACTTTCAGGCGATGCTGTAAAGAAGAAGCGGGCAGCATTATCTTCTGCAAATATAAAGAAACTTGTTTGTCTGAGTGATTGGTTGAACAAGAAGTAGGACTGAGTGGACTTGCAAGCACAAAAATTTTACATTGTTTTATTTTTGAATGCAGGTTTTTTTGTACATAATTCTGCATTTGTAAGTTCAACCTTCATGATAAAGAGATTGCACTATAGTACTTGTATTAAGTGAATTGAAAAATACTATTTCTTTTGGTTCTTTTACAGCGCAAATACTTGTAATCAAAAATAAATATAAAGTGAGCACTGTACACTTTGTATTCTGTGTTGTAATTGAAATCAATATATTTGAAAATGTAGAAAACATCCAAAAATATTTAAATGGTATTCTGTTATTGTTTAACAGTGAGATTAATGGCAATTAGTCTTTTTAATTGCAATTAATTTTTTAAATCACTTGACAGCCCTAATTCAAACTTGAACAGGTGCAGAGAGGGCTACTAGGATGATCCAAGGAATTGAAAACCTATCTTATCAGAGTGTCAGAGGGGTAGCGGTTCTAATCTGGATCTGTAAAAAGTGACAAAGAGTCCTGTGGCATTGGAGTATTGGAGCATAAGCTTTCGTGGGTGAATACCCACTTGTCAGATGCATTTATCTTATGAGAGGAGGCTCAAAGAGCTTGGCTTGTTTAGCCTAACCAAAGAAGACTGAGGGGAGATATGATTGCTCTCTCATAGACTCATAGACTTTAAGGTCAGAAGGGACCATTATGATCATCTAGTCTGACCTCCTGCACAATGCAGGCCACAGAATTTCACCCATCCACTTCTATAACAAACCCCTAGCCTATGTCTGAGTTATTGAAGTCCCCAAATTGCGGTTTGAAGACCTCAAGCTGCAGAGAATCCTCCAGCAAGTGACCCGTGCCCCATGCTGCAGAGGAAGGCGAAAAACTTCCAGGGCCTCTGCCAATCTGCCCTGGAGGAAAATTCCTTCCTGACCCCAAATATGGCGATCAGTTAAACCCTGAGCATGTGGGCAAGACTCACCAGCCAGCACCCAGGAAAGAATTCTCTGTAGTAACTCAGATCCCAACCCATCTAACATCCCATCACAGACCACTGGGCATACTTACCTGCTGATAATCAAAGATCAATTGCCAAATTAATTGCCAAAATTAGGCTATCCCATCATACCATCCCCTCCATAAATTTATCAAGCTTAGTCTTAAAGCCAGATATGTCTTTTGCCCCCACTATTCCCCTTGGAAGGCTGTTCCAGAATTTCACTCCTCTAATGGTTAGAAACCTTCGTCTAATTTCAAGTCTAAACTTCCTAGTGTCCAGTTTATATCCATTTGTTCTTGTGTCCACATTGGTACTAAGCTTAAATAATTCCTCTCCCTCCCTAATATTAATCCCTCTGATATATTTATAAAGAGCAATCATATCCCCCCTCAACCTTCTTTTGGTTAGGCTAAACAAGCCAAGCTCTTTCAGTCTCCTTTCATAAGACAGGTTTTCCATTCCTCGGATCATCCTAGTAGCCCGTCTCTGAACCTGTTCCAGTTTGAATTCATCCTTCTTAAACATGGGAGACCAAAACTGCACACAGTATTCCAGATGAGGTCTCACCAGTGCCTTATATAACAGTACTAACACCTCCTTATCTTTGCTGGAAATACCTCGCCTGATGCATCCTAAAACCGCATTAGCTTTTTTAACGGCCATATCACATTGGCAGCTCATAGTCATCCTGTGATCGACCAATACTCCGAGGTCCTTCTCCTCCTCTGTTACTTCCAACTGATGCGTCCCCAATTTATAACTAAAATTCTTGTTGTTAATCCCTAAATGCATGACCTTGCACTTTTCACTATTAAATTTCATTCTATTACTATTACTCCAGTTTACAAGGTCGTCCAGATCTTCCTGTATGATATCCCTGTCCTTCTCTGTGTTAGCAATACCTCCCAGCTTTGTGTCATCCGCAAACTTATTAGCACATTCCTGCTTTTTGTTCCAAGGTCAGTAATAAAAAGGTTAAATAAAATTGGTCCCAAAACTGATCCCTGAGGAACTCCACTAGTAACCTCCTTCCAGCCTGACAGTTCACCTTTCAGTATGACCCGTTGTAGTCTCCCCTTTAACCAGTTCCTTATCCACCTTTCAATTTTCATATTTATTCCCATCTTTTACAATTTAACTAATAACTCCCCATGTGGAACCGTGTCAAATGCCTTACTGAAATCGAGGTAAATTAGATCCACTGCATTTCCTTTGTCTAAAAAATCTGTTACTTTCTCAAAGAAGGAGATCAGGTTGGTTTGGCACGATCTACCTTTTGTGAAACCATGTTATATTTTGTCCCAATTACCATTGACCTCAATGTCCTTAACTACCCTCTCCTTCAAAATTTTTTCCAAGACCTTACATACTACAGATGTCAAACTAACAGGCCTATAGTTACTCGGATCACTTTTTTTTCCTTTCTTAAAAATAGGAACTATGTTAGCAATTCTCCAGTCGTACGGTACAACCCCTGAGTTTACCGATTCATTAAAAATTCTTGCTAATGGGCTTGCAATTTCATGTGCCAGTTCCTTTAATATTCTTGGATGAAGATTATCTGGGCCCTCCGATTTAGTCCCATTAAGCTGTTCGAGTTTGGCTTCTACCTCGGATGTGGTAATATCTACCTTCATATCCTCATTCCCAATATTCATCCTTCCATTATCCCTAAGCTCCTCATTAGCCTTATTAAAGACCAAGGCAAAGTATTTATTTAGATATTGGGCCATGCCTAGATTATCTTTAACCTCCACTCCATCCTCAGTGTTTAGCGGTCCCACTTCTTCTTTCTTTGTTTTCTTCTTATTTATATGGCTATAGAACCTTTTACTATTGGTTTTAATTCCCTTTGCAAGGTCCAACTCTACATGGCTTTTAGCCTTTCTCACTTCATCCCTACATGTTCTGACCTCAATAAGGTAGCTTTCCTTGCTAATCCCGCCCATCTTCCACTCCCTGTAGGCTTTCTGCTTTTTCTTAATCACCTCTCTGAGATGCTTGCTCATCCAGCTTGGTCTACAACTCCTGCCTATGATTTTTTCCCCTTTCTTGGGATGCAGGCTTCTGATAGTTTCTGCAACTTTGACTTGAAGTAATTCCAGGCCTCCTCTGCCTTTAGATCCACAAGTTCTTCAGTCCAATCCACTTGCCTAACTAATTTCCTTAATTCTTTAAAGTTAGCCCTTTTGAAATAAAAAACCCTAGTCCCAGATGTATTTTTGTTTATCCTTCCATCTAGTTTGAACTGAATTAACTCATGATCACTCGAACCAAGGTTGTCCCCTACAACCATTTCTTCTATGAGGTCCTCACTACTCACCAAAACCAAATCTAAAATGGCATCCCCCCTTGTTGGCTCTTCAACTACCTGATGAAGAAATCCATCAGCTGTCACATCCAGAAAAATCTGAGCCCTATTACTACTAGCACTTGTCCTCCAGTCTATATCTGGGAAGTTAAAGTCTCCCATGATCACACAATTCCCATTAGTGTTTACTTCATTAAAAACATTAAAGAGGTCTCTATCCATCTCCAAATCAGATCCCGGCGGTCTGTAGCACACCCCAAGCACTATCTCAGGGGAGGCTCTAGTAGCTTTCTTTCCCAATGTGATTTTTGCCCAGACAGACTCTGTCTTATCCATTCCATCCCTTCTTATTTCTTTACAGTTAACCTGATCATTGATATACAATGCTACTCCACCACCTTTGCCTTTATTTCTGTCTTTCCTAAACAGCACATAGCCTTCAATACCTGTACTCCAGTCATGACTACTATTCCACCATGTTTCTGTTATCCCTATAATATCTGGTTTCACTTCCTGCACCAGTAGCTCTAGTTCCTCCATTTTGTTTCCTAGGCTCCTCGCATTAGTGTACAGACAGCTTAATTTTTGCCATTTGACTTCACTGACATTCTTTATCTGGTTAGGCACAGACATTCTACCACCAGTATCACCTATTAGACTGGTATCTACACTACCCTTCCTCCTTATGTCCATTCTTCTGCTCATGGCTGTATCCTCTCTTACTTTGTTTTCTTCCCTCTCGGTGTTAAATTCCGGCGTGGAGATTACCTGGACATCTCCCAACCATCTCCCCCAAATTCCTAGTTTAAAGCTCTCTTAATCAGTTGGGCGAGCCTCCATCCTAGAAGTCTATTTCCCTCCTTACTCAGGTGAAGTCCATCCTGAGAGAACAGTCCTCTGTCCATGAATGCTTCCCAGTGGCCGTACATCCCAAAGCCCTCCTTATAGCACCACTGCCTGAGCCATCTGTTGATCACCATAATCTTGTCACACCTTTGTTGCCCTTCTCTAGAAACAGGCAGAATCCCACTGAAGATCACCTGAGCCTCGATTTCCTTAAGCGTCTTTCCCAGCCTGGCATAGTCTCCCTTGATACGTTCCAGCGAGAACCTAGCCGTATCATTTGTTCCCACATGAAGGATAATCAACAGATTCTTTCCCGCTCCCATTAAGATCCTTTTCAGCCTCAGGTCCACATCCCGTATCTTAGCACCCGGCAGACAGCACACCCTTCTGTTCTCTGGATCAGCTCTAGTTACAGGCCTGTCTATTCTTCTCAGTAAGGAGTCCCCAATCACGTAGACCTGCCTTTTCCTGGTGACAGTATGATTCTCTGGTCTATCCCCTGCTCCCACTGGCTGCAAGTCCTCTCGATTCCTGTTCGCCCTTGCAATCCTCCGCAACTCATCCTGTATTCTCCTGGGGCTCATATTTGGTGTTGTCTCCATTGACTCTTCCCCTCTTCTTGTAGGGCTAGCTGCTCTTCTCTTTTTCCTTGCCCTCTCACCTTCAGTGACCACCTGCTGTGTCCCTTCTTCATTTTCCAACTCTGCAAATCTGTTCTTGAGCTCTATTTCTCCTTCACTGGCCTGTCTTTTCCTCTGCCTGGTTCTCTTAGTTACATGCTTTCACCGACCACTTTCCTCACTCAGCATTCTCCCCTCAGAATTCTTTGGTCCTGCTTCCATCTGCAAGTCTGAGATTATCCCTTCAGCCGCCTCATTTCTTTGCTCCATCATCTGCTCGAACCCACTTCTAAAGTCGACCAGAGTTTCCACCTGCATCTCCAGTCCTCGGATCTTTTCTTCCATCAGCTCTATCAGGCGGCACTTCATGCAGATGAAACTCTTTTCAGGTACCCCCTCCAGGATCATGTACATACCGCAGCTTCCACATCCGGTCATCCTCATTATGTCTTTCACTGCTGCCTCTGTATCCGTCATAGCCTTCCCACTGGAAACCTGTCAGTCAAAGAAACAAAAACCAAAACAAACCCCCAACAGGCACCAGAACACTGGCAGACCACCACCCTCTCCCTTCATTAGTCTGTCAGTTCTTCTGCCTAGGTCTATGGCCTGGTCCACACTAGGACTTTAATTCGAATTTAGCAGCGTTAATTCGAATTAACCGTGCACCCGTCCACACCAGGAAGCCATTTAATTCGACCTAGAGGGCTCTTTAGTTCGAATTCGGTACTCCACCCCAACGAGGGGAGTAGCGCTAAATTCGACATGGCTATGTCGAATTAGGCTAGGTGTGGATGCAAATCGAACTTACTAGCTCCGGGAGCTATCCCACACTGCACCACTCTGTTGACGCACTGGACAGCAGTCCGAGCTCAGATGTTCTGATCAGCCATACAGGAAAAGCACCGGGAAAATTTGAATTCCTTTTCCTGTCTGGCCAGTTTGAATCTCATTTCCTGTGTGGACGTCGTGGCGAGCTCAGCAGCACTGGCAGCGATGCAGAGCTCTCCAGCAGAGGAGTCCATGCAATCTCAGAGTAGAAAGAGGGCCCCAGCATGGACTGACCGGGAAGTCTTGGATCTGATCGCTGTGTGGGGCGATGAGTCTGTGCTTTCGGAGCTGTGCTCCAAAAAACGGAATGCAAAGACCTACGAGAAGGTCTCCAAAGCCATGGCACTCAGAGGATACAGCCGGGATGCAACGCAGAGCCGCGTGAAAATCAAGGACCTGAGACAAGGCTACCAAAAAATCAAAGCGGCAAACGGACGCTCCGGAGCCCAGCCCCAGACATGCCGCTTCTACGAGGCACTGCATGCCATTCTCGGTGGGTCTGCCACCACTGCTCCACCAGTGACCGTGGACTCTGAGGATGGGATAGTGTCGAGGGGCAGTTTCTCGGCGATGTTCGCGGATGGGGAAGATGAGGAAGGGTTTGTGGAGGACGAGGCAGACGACAGCGGTTACAATACTGCTTTCCCCGACAGCCAGGATCTCTTCATCACCCTCACAGAGATCCCCTACCAACCCTCCCCGGCCGTTAACCCGGACTCCAAATCAGGGGAAGGATCAGTCGGTAAGTGCTATAAACATGTAAACATTTATTTTTTAACAAAACAGGAATAAAAACTATATAAAAAGAAGGTCAATGCATATAGGGATCGAACAAAAATCCTCTTGGGACAGTTCTACGAAGCTCTCTGAGAGGTACTCGAAAAGCCTCCGCAGGAAGTTCCTGGGGAGAGGTGCCTTGTTGGGTGCTCCGTGGAAGCACACTCTTCCGCGCCAGGCCATCCTGAGGTATAATGGGAGCATCGCCTCGACCAGCATGGCAGCATAGGGCCCTGGTCTGTGCAGGGATTCACGCAGCATGCGCTCTCTGTTTCTCCTGGAGACCTGCCTCAGGGTGATCTCGCTCGGCGACTGCTGCATCTAATTAGGGGAATTACTTTAATGTTACTATTGTGAATGCTTGACTTTTCCTTTGCATAACAATGACTGTCGTTTAACAGCCACGTGTTGTAGGCTGCAGAGGAAAAGCATACAGGGATCTTTCCCGGGGACAGCCGCGAGGGGCTGGAACAGGGTCAGACTTTATGCTTTCCAGATTGCCTGCAGCAGGAGGGCACTGCTATCCATTAACTGTTAAGCAGCCTAAAGTTTACGGCTTACCAGGCCTGGCTGCTACACGGATTCTGCTGTCCTGCCCCGCTTGTCCGATCTCCAGTGCAAGACCCCAGGCAATGAAAGCGAATGCCGAAAATTCGAACTTGTCCTGAGAGCACATGAGATTAGGTGCCCTGTATGGTCTTGTTCACAGAAACTGAGTAGACTGTGTTCAGTGTTCGCAAACATGTATCTTTGGAAGGAAATCACTTCCTTTTTCCCATCACACAGCTGCGGCTCTTTCCCGAACTGCCCCGGCATCCCCCTCACAGAGGCTGGTGCAGATTAGGCGGCGAAAGAAAAAGACTCGGGACGAGATGTTCGCTGAACTGATGGCCTGCTCCAGAGCCGAGGCGGCCCAGCAGAGCCAGTGGAGGGAGACCCTCTCTCAGCAGCAGCGCTCACACAGCGAACGGGAGGACAGGTGGCGGCAGGAAGACCAGCAGGCGACTCAAACGCTGCTTGGACTAATGAGGGAGCAAACGGACACGCTCCGGCGCCTTGTGGATGTTCTGCAGGACTGCAGGCAGGAGCAGAGAGCCCCCCTGAACTGTATCTGCAACCGCCCTCCCCCGCCACAAAGTCCTGTCCCCCCCTCACCCAAAATCACAAGAAGGAGGGGCGGCTAGGGGCCGTGAAAACTGTCACTCCACCCCAGCAGAGCGCTCATGTACCAAACAGCTCTCATTCCCTAAAGTATGAGAATTGCTTCCCTTCCTGGCTCACCCGATCCCAAATCCCAGTTTCATCCCCCAACTGTGTAGTTGAGTATTAAAAATAGTTTGCTGTTCATTACTGTTTCCGTCATGTTTCTTTGCAGAAGACTTTGTGTGAAGGGGGGGAGGGGTTTGTTAATTGCATAGGACAGCCACCATTAACAGGGTACAAACATGGGGGCAGGATCAACAGCAGGTCACACACAGAGTGCAGTCACTAGGCACCCGGGTCACTCTGCGAGGTGTCTGCTGCTCCAGGTCAGTCTGGGAGGTGTATGTTGCCCCAGGGTCCGAGCGCCTGGCATCCACAAATGGCAAGGCAGGCTGCCCTTACCATGCCCTTCCACCCTAGCCATGAGCCTCTCCGATGCCCTGAGCCCCAGCCAGAGCCATCATCCCCCTACACCTACCCACCCTTCCCACACACCCCTCACCCCTTCCTGCAAACCCACCCCTTCCTGCACACCCTCCTGTAACCGTCCTCCCCCCAGAGACCGCTGTAGGAGCAGGAGCCTGTCAGTCCTCGAGTGTAGAAGCGGTCTGTACATCACTGCACACCGTACCCACCACAGTCTGCATCCCTGTTGGAACCCTTGAACGAGAATTCGTTAGTAAAGAAAACTTTGTTAATTAAAAATGTTCCAATAACTTTATTTTTAAACGTCTGTTGGAAGGGGGGAAACCTGGTGAACGGGGTATGTAACCGCTGAAAAAAGTGAATAGTAACTGAAACAGGGGCAGGTTCAGCTTCTCTGTAAAGAGACTGGACAGTCATAGGTTACCCTGCTCTCTGAGGAACCTAGCTTTCAAAGCCTCCCGGATGCACAGTGCTTCCCGCTGGGCTCTTCTAATCGCACGGGTGTCTGGCTGAGCGTAATCAGCAGCCATGCGATTTGCCTCAACCTCCCATCCCGCCATAAAGGTCTCCCCCTTGCTCTCACAGAGATTGTGGAGCACACAGCAAGCTGCAATAACAATGGGGATATTGGTTTCGCTGAGATCTGAGCGAGTGAGTAAGCTCCTCCATCTCCCCTTGAGACGTCCGAAAGCACACTCCACCACCATTCTGCACTTGCTCAGCCGGTAGTTGGAGAGCTCCTTGTCACTGTCCAGGGCGCCTGTATAGGGCTTCATGAGCCAGGGCATTAGCGGGTAGGCTGGGTCCCCGAGGATCACTGTAGGCATCTCTACATCCCCAACACTTACTTTGTGGTCCGGGAAGAAACTACCTTCCTGCAGGCGTCTAAACAGACCAGAGTTCCTGAACACACGCGCGTCATGAACCTTGCCCGGCCACCCGACGTAGATGTTGGTAAAACGTCCCCTATGGTCCACCAGTGCTTGCAGCACCATTGAAAAGTAGCCCTTTCGGTTAATATACTGGCTGGCCTGGTGGGCCGGTCCCAGGATAGGGATGTGAGTGCCATCTATAGCCCCACCGCAGTTTGGGAATCCCATCGCGGCGAAGCCATCTATGACGACCTGGACGTTTCCCAGGGTCACCACCTTTGAGAGCAGTAGGTCAACGATTGCGTGGGCTACTTGCATCACAGCAACCCCCACGGTAGATTTGCCCACGCCAAAGTGGTTCGCTACTGACCGGTAGCTGTCTGGCGTTGCAAGTTTCCAGAGGGCTATGGCCACTCGCTTCTGCACACTCAGGGCTGCTCGCATCCGGGTGTCCTGGCGCTTCAGGGCAGGGGCCAGCAAGTCACACAGTTCAAGGAAAGTGCCCTTACGCATCCTGAAGTTTCGCAGCCACTGTGATTCATCCCAGACCTGCAGCACTATGCGGTCCCACCAGTCCGTGCTTGTTTCCCGGGCCCAGAATTGCCGTCCCATAGCATGAACGTGACCCATTGCCACCATAATCTCCACGGCGCGGCGTACCGTGCTTTGTGAGAGGTCTGTGCCACTCTCACACTTCATGTCCTCACCGCGCTGCCAGAGCCTCCTCGCCCGATTTCTCAGCAGCTGACTGTGGAAGAGGTGTTCGATAAGGTGCGAGGAGTTGACAACGGCCATAAGTGCAGCGATGATCGCAGCAGGCTCCATGCTCGCAGTGCTGTGGCGTCCGCGCTGTCACTGACCAGAAAAGTGCGCGAACAGAGTTCCCGCCGGCGCTTTCAAGGAGAGAGGGCGGGAGTGACGGTTGAATGACGACAGTTACCCAAAACCACCCTCGACACATTTTTCCCCCAGAAGGCATTGGGGGCTCTACCCAGCATTCCAATGGGAAGCGGGGACTGTGGGAACTGTGGGATAGCTGCCCAGAATGCACCGCTTCCAATGTCGACGCTTGCCCCGTTAGTGTGGACTCACAAAGTCGAATTAGTGTCCTTAGTGTGGATACACAAATTCGAATTCATCAGGTTGAATCCACAAATTCGACCTAAGTTAAATCGAACTACTCTTGTAGTGTAGACATACCCTATGTCTCCCCCGAAAACTCCCCCTGTAAACTCCCAGTGAAACTCCCCTATTTACAGCTCTGTTTGGGGGCTGCTGTGCCGCTGCAGCTGTCTATGCTGCTGCCTGACTAGCTGGCTACCTTTATAGGAACCCTAGGCAGATAAGCACCGCCCCCTAAGCAGGGCTCAGCTTCTCTCCCAGCACCCTGCCCCTACCAGCCTCCACACATACAAACTACACAAAATACAAAATACAAAAACCTGCTCCTCCAACAGCACTCCCAGTGAAACTCCCCTGTTTACAGCTCTGTTTGCTGGCTGCTGTGCTGCTGCAGCTGTCTATAACTACCTCAGAGGGATAAATACCAGGGAGGGAGAGGAGTTATTTAAGTTAAGCATCAATGTGGACACAAGAACAAATGGATTTAAACTGGCCATCAACAAGTTTAGGCTTGAAATTGGTGAAGGTTTCTAACTATCAGAGGAGTGAAGTTCTGGAACAGCCTTCCAAGGGGAGTAGTGGGGGAAAAATATCTAACTGGCTTCAAGACTGAGCTTGATGAGTTTATGGAGGGGATGGTATGATGGCCCATTGGCAACTGCCAGTAGCAAAAATCCCCAATAGCTGGAGACAGAACACTCGATGAGAAGGGCTTTGAGTTACTACAGAGAATTTTTTCTCAGGTATCTGCCTAGTGGGTCTTGCCCACATGCTCAGGGTCTAACTGATTGCCATAGTTGGGGTCAGGAAGGAATTTTCTCCTGGGTCAGCTTGGCTGAGACCCTGGTTTTTTTTGCCTTCCTCTGCAGCATGTGGCATGGGTCACGTGCAGGTTTAAACTAGTTATTTAAATGGTGAATGGTGAATTCTCTGTAACTTGAAATCTTTATGCCATGATTTCAGGACTTCAGTAACTCAGCCAGAGGTTAGGGGTCTATTTCAGGAATAAGTGGGTGAGGTTCTGTGGCCTGCAATGTGCAGGAGGTCAGACTAGATGATCATGCTGGTCCCTTCTGACCTTAAAGTCTATGAGTCTATAATAAAAATATATAAAACAATAAAATAATGTCAATTTGAAACTAAAGAAATAGAATAAGGTTAAAAAAATGATTTTAACTACTCCCATTTTTGGGTGCCCAACTTTAAACACCTTCACAGGACCTGCTTTTCCCACAGTGGTTGCTCAGCATTTAAAAATCCTGGTTTTAATAAAAAGTTTGTTCTTTAATTTCTTACCATAGTCATTTAAATACTGTCAGAGATTAAGGACTTGTCTATGTAGGGACATCCAGGAAAATTAATCTCAATTAACTAAAGGTGTGAATTTGAAGTGTGTTGGTTAAATCACATTAAAACCCTGTGTGAATCCTCATATTAAGAAGTAAAGTGGCCTTAATTCACTTCCAAAGTGAATTAAACTATACTAAATTAAAGCCACTTTACTTCTGAATAACAGCATTCACACAGGGATTTAATGTGGTTTAACTAATCCACTTCAAATTCACATCTTTATTTACTTTGGATTAATTTTCCTGGATGTTCCACTGTAGACAAACCCTAAATGATATCCCATTTACTGTGATTGTGAAGTTGGATTAAAAACAATATGCTCAAACACACATACCAAAAAACATATACATTCCTGTCTTGCTATCAAATCGGGGGTACAACCTGTATAATTGTGCACACGGATTGATAAATAAATGTTCATTTGCCTCTCTGTACACACAAATGTTAGATTTTAATGCACAATGGGTGCATGTACATTGCTGCATCCAGGGCTGATCATCTGGCTCTCAATAGCTGTAGCTCAGCATTGATTGGTGCACATGTGCTTTATTTAGTATGAAGTCATTTTATCATGTAGCTTTCCACTGGGCAGCTGTGTTTCTGATCAATAAGCACTATCTTTTAGCAAATGTAGCTGATGGATCTGAAATCTGGGAACCCATTACCTTGGGTTACATTGTAAGGATGAAATAATCATTCCAACTAGGGTGACCAGATAAGCAAGTGTAAAGAATTGGGACGGGGGTGGGGGGTAATAGGTGCCTATGTAGAAAAAAGCCACCTATAAAATCGGGACATCTGGTCACCTTAATTCCAACTACCTGAGCATACTGTGGCTTCAGACTTGCTGGAGAGAGCAAAGGGTGGTTCCTGCATTAATCTGGTAATTTTTTTACGGATAATACCCATGCTAGAGACTGCATCATAGGCATATTAAGGAACATTTGCTTGCTCACAGAACTTCAAAGACATTACAGTCCTTTGATTTCCAAAAGTTTAGATTATTTATACATTAGAAAAGGTTTTCTTTGCTTTTTCAAACTACTCATTGTAATAATATAACAATTTAGGACCATATTCTGCACTCAGCTCCACAAGAGACAAGACTCTGGCCCTTATATTGCAATGAATAGTCTGAAAAAGCACTGAAAACATTCTTCTGTCAGGCTTTTACACTCCATCTCCTAAAATGCAGTACACATTATGCACTAATGTCACATTCATTTCTGGACCAATTTGGAATGGCCTTATTCATCATAGGTGGCATTTTCAAAAGCTCCAAATTCATTTAGGATCACAAGTCCCATTGACTTTCTGCATCTTTTCTGGGGGCCTTTTATGTCTGATTTCTATTCCTGCATGTAAGTGCTGTACACCTTGCTATGACTAAAAACTAGTGTTCCTTGGATGCTCTTATGCAGTATTAGACCTTGTCGAAAATTTCCCATCTAAATATTTCCTCAACAGAAAATGGCTTCTCGACTAAGCAGAAATATTTACCAAATATTTTCCATTTTCCTGAAAGGTTTTCTTTTTTTGAATAAAAACTTCACTCTTCAGCCATGGAAAGGTAAAATGTTTCTTTTAAACTGACCAATTTCCGTTTTTGTTGGGTTTTTTTTGACAAAAACCTGAAAATATTTGAAGAAAATTTTTGTTGAAAATTAAAAAAAAATTGTTTTAATCAAAATGTTTCATGGGGTAAATAATTTCCCAGCCATCTCAACCTAGTCTAACCCTCTCCACAGTGTGGCTTTAGCTGATAACTCTGAAATCAGGTTTACATTTAATTAGCTATTACCACGGATTCTCCAGCCATGCCCCCTCCAGGACTAGAGAGAGAATGATCTCTTGAAAGACATCAGTAAGACAAATACTGAGTATGTTCAGGGATCTCACAGATGTTCTCACAAGGAAAGAAGGCTTGATGCCGCTACACCAGCAGCACCACCACCTGCTTTTCTGGATTATTTTTACACAGCATTTAATGAGAAGCTGCACCTGTAAGTGTGTGTGAAATGTAAATGATTCAATTATATGGGGAAGATCTCCTGATGGCTAGAAGCCAGGTAGAATTTTATGAAAGTAATTTAGCTGAATTGAGATATGTGCCTGGTTGATGTTTAAGGGGATTTATGTGTTGTCATGGATTAAATTTTCTCTCCCCAAAAGATATCACAATGTGGGGAAAATGTGGTGAAGATACTGACTATCATAAAGCATACACACCATGGTGAGATCCTCCCCACCCTGCTCTGTCCCCTCTATGCCAAGTAAAAAGGGTGGAGTGGAGTGGAGTAAAGGGGCCATAAACCCCCTGTATCTGACCTGTGGAGGATTCCCCCAGCCCAGACACTGCAGAAGACAACCACAAGGCTGCTTTTTGAGGACTTCTTCACAATCCTGATGTAAGATGCATACCAGGAATGGAACTGGGGGCAGGAAGAGAGTTTGAGGGTTGGTCTGAGGAGATTTTGGGAAGCTGCCATAAATTAGCCAGACTCCTAGGGCTGTCTAAATGATGCCAGAGGCTCTCCAACCATGAGAACAACTCAGGATTGGGAGGGCAGGAAACTGTCTTAAAGTCATCTTAACCCCTGCCTCCCCTTCATTTTGAATTCTGTACTCCACATCGTAGAGACACAGTACAGAAAAAGGGATCCAACAGTCTTAAAGAAAATTATTCCAACATTCAACTGAGTTTTGGAATGAACAGTGGACATCAAGGTGTTTGTGAATCCTGGGAATCATAAAGCAGGCAAGACCCGGCCCTGCAAAGTGCTGCCAAATTTATAGCAAGGAGCTCCCTCAAAAATTTTCTGCATCTGTCTTGAGGTAAGCCAGTCTCCTCTCATTGCAGACTACCTGTCCTGGCTGTAGAGGGAAAATAGAATCATAGGGTTAGAAGGGATTGCAAGGCTCATCTAGTCTAACCACCTGCCAAAATGCAGGATTTGTTGTGTCTAAACCATCCATGACAGATGGCTATCCGGCCTCCCTTTGAAAATCTCCAAGAAAGAAGCTTCTACAACCTCCCTAGTCAGTCTGTTCTATTGTCCTACTGTTCTTACAGTTAAGAAGTTGTCCCTGAGATTTAATCTAAATCTGCTATGTTGCAGTTTGAAACCATTGCTTCTTGTCCTATCCTCTGTGGCAAAAAGAGAACAACTTTTCTCCATCTTTTTTATGGCATCCTTTCATTACCTGAAGACTGCTATCATACCCCCCATTAATCTCCTCTTTTCCAAACTAAACATGCCGAGTTTGTTCAGCCTTTGCTCAGATAGCTTGCATTCCATCCCTTTGATCATCTGTGTCTCTCACCTCTGGATCTTTTCCAGTTTCTTCATATCCTTTCTATACACTGGTGACCAAAATTGGACACAGTAGTCCAGCTGAGGCCTATGCAACACCGAGTAAAGCAGTACGATCACTCTCCATGACTTGCATGCTATGCCTCTGGTAATGCAACCTAAAATTGCATTACTTTTTTTACAACAGTTTCACATTGCTGACTCATGTTGAGGTTGTGATCCACTAAAACTTCCAGATCCTTCCCAGTAATGCTGCTGCCAAGCCAGTTATCCCCCATTTTGTCTTTGTGCATTTGGTTTTTCTTCCCTAAGTGTATCACCTTACATTTGTTGAATTTCACGTTTTTGTCTATAGCCCAGGTCTCCAATTTCTCAAGATCCCTCTGAGTTTTAGCTCTGTCCTCCAAAGTGTTTGCAGCTTGTCCTCGCTTTGTATCATCAGCAAATTTGATCAGTATGCTCTCTATACCTACATCCAGGTCATTATTAAAGATTTAAACAAGACTGGACCCAAAACAGATCCCTGCTGAACCCCATTTGAGACCTCCCTCCAATCCAACATAATTCCATTAATAGTTACTCTTTGTGGTTGTTTATGTAGCCATTTACTGGCAGTTCTGTCAAGCCCGCATTTCTCCAGCGTACTTATCTGAATGTCACATGGGACTGTGCCAAAACCATTGATGAAGTCCAAGTATATTATATCCACTACAGTCCCCCATCCATCAAATTAGTTAGCCTGTCAAAGAAGGAAATCAAGCTATTCAGGCATGATTTGTTCTTGGTAAATCCATGCTGGCTGCTAGTGATTACCCCTCCACTCTCCAGCTATTCGCAAATTGAATGTTTTATACATTGCTTGAGTAGCTTCCCAGGTATCAAAGTCAGGCTGACTGGTCTATAGTTCCCCAGTTCCGCTTTTTACTCCTTTTTAAAGATGAGCACTATATTAGTAGCCATTCTCCAGTCTTATGGGACCTCTCCTGTCATCCATGAGTTTGTAAATATTATTGCTAGTGATTCTGAGATTTCTTCAGCTAATTCCTTCAGTACCCTTGGGTGAATAGCATCTGGCCCTGCTGATTTGAATTTATTCAAATTTATTCAATTGGTCAGACGATCTCTGACATATTCTTAACTTACTCTGATCTGCATCCCTTTCCCTTTATTGTCTATGGTAATGTCACTAGTCATATGGTCACCCCTTCCTGTTGTTTCTAACATTTCTTGCCAACTGTAACTCATTCTTTGCCTTAGCTTTCCTAATTCTGTCCCTATGTACTTGCACTATTCCCATGTATACGATCTTGGTTACATGCCCCTCCTTCCATTTCTTGTATGTATCCCTTTTGGGTTTTGGATAGCTAAAGAGCTCCTTGAGCCAATTAAGTCATAATTTTCTTTATATACCAGGACTTTCAGTTCATCCTGCTTGTTTCCCATACTCCTTGCAATCGCATACTGGCATCGAAGATACTTTACAGACTGTCCTGTTGCTTTTCTTTTTGCCTTTTGAATGCAGTTGTTATTTCTAGACCCTTCTTCAGAAATTAGCCCCTTCCCCTCGTTACTTGAGCCTAGATACTCATTGGTTGTATTTTTGTCACCATCCCCCATTGGACCTAGTTTAAAGCTCTCATCAGGTTAGCCAGACAATGTCCAAAGATGCTCTTCCTAGTAGTCGGCAGATAGAGCCCATCCCAGCAGTAATCCTGGAACATCAGCTTGTTGTTGAAGAAGCCAAAGCCCTCTTGCTGACACCACTGCGTAACCCCGCATTTACTTCTGCAATTTGATGGTCCCTGCCCAGGCCTTTTACTTCAACAGAGAGGATGGACGAGAACACCACTTGTGCCCAAACTCTTTTATCCTTCTTCCCAGAGCCATGTAGTTTGCAGTGATCTGCTCAAGTTCCTTCTTGATAGTATCATAACTCTCCCTTACCTCATGTGAAGGGGTTAATGGAAGTAGATCTCCCATTGAGTAGAGGGGAGTAGCAGAGCTCCATATTCCTTCCATATGGTTAAGGTATGTTTGCTAAAGTGTGTGGAGAAATTTGTATGGACACTGGTCTTGCCATTGTTTCTATTGAATCCTGCAAGGGACTAAGCACTATGGACCAGATCCAGCAATGCACTTAAGCATATGGATTATTCATATTCCTAAAATTAAGCATGTGCATAGGTGTGTCACTGGATCAAGAACAGAATGCTCAGCATCTTCCAGGATTGAGCCCTCAATTCTTCACTGTAAATGAACACCAGATTTACGCCCACACATGATTTTAAAAATACACTGGTCTTTTTCACAATTATGTTCACAGTGTAAAGGATTTTTTTTACTAGTACTATATAGATTTCAATAAAAACAAGCAAAGAGCCAAGTTAAGAACATCTTTTATGTTTCCTGAATGTCAGAAACCTAATATTAGTAACTCTCCTATTATATTACTTTGGGAAGTTGATAAGAAGGTATTTGGTATTCTTCCCACAAAATCAATGGAACCACTATTTACTGTAACACATTTCACATTTCAAATATACATTTTGATATCCTACTGTTTTATACAGGAATGATTTTATAGATACAGTCCAGAAACTTCAAATAGATGAAAAGGGTATTATTTAATGAGAGACAATAAGCCTCACTTTTATTCTTGAAGATTCTTTTAACATCAACAGTAGAAAAGAATCTTCTGTGCATCTAAATACTTTTTCTTTCCATTGCATTCCTATATTTTTGATTTTGCATAGTTTGGTGTGCTTTTGTATAGAAGATGGTGGAGGTGTTTCACTCTTCCTCCTAAGTTGATTCAATGGCAAAATAGCTGCAAAGGGGTAGGCAACATACCAAAGAAAATATCCATAGTTCAGCTTATTGTGTAGCTATTTGAAATAAACATATGATGCATCATCCTGGTACCATCATCCCTGCTCTTTCTGTCATTTTTCCCTTTGCAGTTTGTTGAATCCCTAGGTGTATTACAGCTGCAGCCTGTAACGATCCTCTACACAAGGATCTGCCTACCCAGCTGCCTTTTCAATCACATTTTTGCACAAGGCTCTCTCCAACTACTGGAGTTGGTTACAATAAACTGACTTAGTTTATATATAATGGATTATTGATGTTTAAGTTGGTAGAATAGTAAAGTGATGCTGGCGGTAGGGTATTTACTGTGGAAAGGCCCACAGGCCTAAGAGCAGTCACTAATAGCTATAAGCCACTCAGCAGCTGCTCAGCAGCTGCTCAGCAGCAGCAGCTGACATTTATGTGATAGCTTGTTCCGTATGACAGAGCTAGATCTCATGTACAGACAGGTTGCTATTGAAATAGCTGAGTCTTGCTGGTACCTTGAACACGTTCGTGTTACAAATGTCTGAAACTATTTTCTTTTCTTTCATAAATACGAGTATATTTATTTGCCTCTCTTTTCTTCTTCCGTAGGTAATGCATTTGTGGTTAGCCTGGCTTTGGCAGACCTGGTGGTGGCCTTGTATCCATATCCACTGGTGCTCTTAGCCATTTTCCACAATGGATGGTCCTTGGGCGAAATGCACTGTAAACTGAGCGGCTTTGTGATGGGACTAAGTGTGATAGGCTCCATCTTCAACATTGCTGCAATTGCAATAAACAGATACTGTTACATATGCCATAGCTTTGCTTATGACAAAGTGTATACCTGGTGGAACACAATGCTATACGTCTGCCTAATTTGGGTGTTAACAGTTGTTGCAACCGTGCCAAATTTTTTCGTTGGCTCTTTAGAGTATGATCCGCGCATCTATTCATGCACATTTGTTCAGACTGCTAGCTCCTATTACACCATCGCTGTTGTCATAATTCATTTCATAGTACCTATCACTATTGTGAGCTTCTGCTACTTTCGGATTTGGATCTTAGTGATTCAAGTAAGAAGACGAGTCAAATCAGAAATAAAACCAAGACTGAAGCCGAGTGACTTCAGAAACTTTCTCACAATGTTCGTGGTTTTCGTGATCTTTGCCTTTTGTTGGGCACCACTAAACTTCATTGGATTAGCTGTAGCTATCAATCCTTTGGAAATGGCACCAAAAATTCCTGAGTGGTTGTTCGTTGTAAGCTATTTCATGGCCTACTTCAACAGTTGCCTTAACGCAATAATATACGGACTTCTTAACCAGAATTTTCGGAAAGAATATAAACGAATCCTAATGTCACTGTGGATGCCAAGGCTTTTCTTTCAGGACACATCCAAAGGGGGGACTGAAGGTCAGAAGAGCAAGCCTTCTCCTGCTTTAAACAACAATGACCAAATCAAAACTGATACCTTGTAAATGTCCTATGGTGAATGCAAAGAAGTGTCACTGAGAACTCCAATGATGTAGTTATAAGATTACATTCATTCTTGCTTACTTTTCTGTGCTTTCAATTTGAATGGCATAGAGTGACTGGAATCCTTTTGTCTTGATAAAACACACTGCTCCTCTAAATTCATATTTTATACAAGATACCAATTTGAAATCAGCTTCAGAATTAAAGTAGAACATGAATGCCAGCTACTTTATTTCTGAGAGACTAATCCTGCCCTCAAAATGTGGGTGAGGCACTCATTGACTTCAATGGGAGTCATGCAGTTATCCCAGGTCAGGATTTGGCTCTTAGAAAATATAATGAATTCATTTGCTTAAAGGTATAATAGTTAAGGCTGAGGACATTTTTTTCCTGTCATATGTACATGGAGATTGATGTAGATACTTTGCTTTCCCTCTGTGTGTCAAACTTGGCATTTCTGTGTATGTACTGGTAGGGAAACAAGTTTTGCTTGTGTACTGAAGAGGAGAATTTTGTCCTTTTGTCCTACAAGAGAATTTTAACACTAATGCCTTTCTTGACAGGGATTTTCATATTTATCCATCTCAGTTTATTTATTCTATTTGTCTTCTGTATATATTGTTTCTCTTTTTTTCCTTCAGATGATACAATGTAACTGGACAATTGTTTACACATTTATATTACTTTGAGGATTCTTCTTCTTCTTCTATGTGCTCAGAATTCCCATGAGTACTAGGTGGAGTTGTGTGTATACTGAAGGGCAATAGACACATAATAACTGTACAGAAATAATAGATATAAAATGTATAGTATAAATGCTGCCTTCTTAATTTTATATATAGTATATATAGTCCATTTGGGAGTTGTAGGCTCCAAAAACTATATGGAACAATGAATTCCAAACAGAATCAGGTAAAATGAAGGGGAGTCACTAACAGTGTCACTTTTCAAAAGTGCTCAGCATTGGCCTAGCTCTGCTCCCATTGAAGTCTGTGGTGAAACGCTCATTTACTTCATTGACTCCTACTGACTTCAGTGCGAGCAGCATTTGGCCAATACCGAACAGTTTTGAGAAAACCTCCCCTTAGATATTTAAACGTTTCCTGTACACCGAGCAGGTGCGGTTGCTGGCTTCAAGAGGGGTGCTGCTCTAAAAATATCAGTATGAGGTTCCACGTCTGTGGTCTTTTAGTGTGACTCCAGGTCAACTCTGCACAATTTGCAAGATAAAAGGGAAGATTTTTTGGTCAGCTCTGCAAACTCAGCTTTCAGCTCTGAAATTCAAGCTGGGTTCTTTCCTTCTCCACTAACAGCAATCATGCAGGCCAAATTACAACATGGGTTACACCTGCACACCCCACTATGGCCTGTATAATTTAGCTTGCATCATCTTTATTACTACAGTAATGATGCTGAGTAAGAAGGAAGGAACTCAATTTGACTTTCACACTCCAAGTTGGTGTCAGAGTAGCAGCCATGTTAGTCTGTATC
Organism: Mauremys mutica; assembly: GCF_020497125.1. NCBI lineage: Eukaryota > Metazoa > Chordata > Testudines > Geoemydidae > Mauremys > Mauremys mutica. Next base: position 362,722,236 of record NC_059072.1, on the reverse strand, counting down.
CACAAGACTAACAAATTTATTTGAGCATAAGCTTTCATTGGGTTTACTGTGCTGACCATTAGGAAAAATATTTAAAAACTTGTCCACTAAGCAAATTGGATATGGAGTCACTAAAACACATTAAACAGAGGACCCTATTTTTAGAGAGAAATTTCAAAGAATGAACTCACTGTAATGCTTTTCATTGCCTGCCATAAAATCTATCTAAAGTCAAAACTGTATGGCAAAGTGACAAATCCGAAGATTTTCCAAGCTTCTTCCATATTTTCCTGGTATTTCTAATGTGCTCTGAAGCACAGGAGCCTAACTGGCATATAGTACTGCTTTGATGAAAACTAAGTGGACAAAGATCTTGGTGAGACATAACCATTTTCTATAGGATGGTGAAAGAGAGAAACACTTAATGATGACCCAAGAGAAATAGCTAAAGAATCAGGGCCAAATTCATTCCTTTTATTACTCCATGGATTTAAACAGGACAAATTTGTCTCAGTGGTATCTATAAAATTAATTTAACTATAAGCAACCATCCTTAAAACATAGTTCTACTTTGAAAATGACTCTATTAAACTTGCACCCTCCATTTCTTCCAAGGGTCTGAATATGGAATTGCTGTGTGTGTGTCTGTGTCTGTGTATGTGAGAAATGCCCATCAAAGTCAATGGGAATTTTGAGTGCTCAGGGAATGCAGGAGGTGGCACCAAATTTGCTTACTTCACAACATTGTTTATACAGACTTCTAGCCCTGAAAACTCAACTTGGGACTTGACATTCAAGCTTTCCTTTCTAACTTGTATATGAACACTAGTGTTAAAGATAACTCAGATGGAGCTCAGTTTATCATTTGTGATGCATGAGCCAGAATAGCATCCAGCTCACACTCCCATTGCTGTGTTAACTCTGCAGAGCTACATGAAAAGTAGTACTGTAATAACTTTTCTCATACAAGTAAGCAGATATTCTATATGTTTATAGGAAGCAGATGTGACATGGACATTGACATTTTTACAAAGTCATTTTTCTAATTACATTTGCACTTTAAAACGTAGGGGTCAAATTTTGGAATTGTTACATTGGTGAGCACTTGCATCAGTAATCCCAAATGAAGCTAATAGACTACTCACATGAGTAACTGCTTACTAAGATATATAAGGGTTCCAAAATCTGGCCCTTCATTGCAACTGGCTAAAAGATGTCAGAAGAAATGCTTTATCCTAAGGGACAGATTCTGCCAACCTTACTCTCACTTAGTACCTTGTTATCTTGCTCCTCATGGAGCCTACATGAAATCAGTGGGGCTATTTGCAGCACAAGGTACTCTTCATCTTGAATACTTTTGCAATGATGGTGGGTGGTGTTTGGTAAACAAAGAACAAGTTTTTATATAGTATGTTACTGCACAATTGTTAGTTTTAATTTAAACCGGAAATCAATTATATAAATCCAGTTAAACTAGATGACTAACACAGTTCTTCCATAGTAAATTCTCTCTTCATTTAGCAATAGTTAATTTTTCCATGTAATAATATACTCATGTACCTATGTAAAAAGCCTTAAATTAATTTTATCCATTACTTAGTTACAGGTAGAAAATCCCTCCCTCCAACTGTACATTTTGAAAAAAACTTGTAAATGTAAGATGCAATTATTTCTGATATGGGAAAAAAAGAAACTATTTTATTAGTCTACAATACAGGTTATATGTTTATAGCATGTTTTGAAACACATACTCAGGATGAGTGTAATAAGCTGCATACAGATTTATGCATCTTTGAGGAAATGAGTATCTCAGTTGTGAAGACTGTAAAATATTTATGATACCAGCATATCAAATGTTGACACTTTAAGAAAACGTCAGAAAAAATCAAAGGGAGACCCTGTGTTCTACATTGGTCACTAGCGAAATGAGAATGGTGCTTCAGGGACAGAAGGCTGTTAGCGATTATTCTGCTTTTGGAAGACTATCTGGGATCTTTTTAACTATTTAGTTTCTTCTTGATTTGATTTTAAATGTTATTAGTGTTTTGTATTTATAACAAAATGATGCTATTCCAAAATGTTTCTTACAGCAAAACTCTTCTGCAGAAGTGAAATTCAACCCTTTGCAGAGCGTCTATTGCAGAGGTTCTATCCATTAACACTTTAGCACAGAGGGATGGATCTTTTACTTTCTTCAATAAGCTTAAGTGAGATTGATGTGGTGCATTGGCCATATGCTGGCTCTCTGCACAGGCATGACTACAAGGATGACTTTCATCCTCAAAGAGCATTTTCATAAAATATTAAGGATGGAATTCTGGAGCTATTGACTTCAATGAGGCCAGGATTTCGCACTAAAAGTGCTGATTCAACTGACTGATTCTGAGTAGCCCATTCTCAGGGGCAGAAACACATCACTCTCTTCCTTCTTTTAATGACACATTTGGATTTAGAATGATTAGTTTTTGCCCCAGTTCTAATTTTAAAAGAACTGTATGAGATTGGAGATTTTACAGTTAAATAAATAAATCTCTATCTGTATATAGAATATTGTAAGTATTTGTGGATCTTGTAGATAGTATTCCTTGTAACCATTTCTTGAGTTAAGCTTCTACCACAAATTTTCAAAACAACCCTCCCACCCCCATCCCCCAGCATTCCTGTTCCATTGGAATAAATGGCCATTTTCACTGGCTGGATTCTACACCCTAAGTCTAAATAATAAATCCATAGACTGCCGCAACCTCTATCAAGCATGTATGGAGACAGTTAATAATGTCAAACTGTAGGAAGCATTATTGATTCTGGTTCATCCTTTGTTAATTATTCCTTCAGCAATATCCAGAAAACACCGTTAAACATTGATGTGATCATTTTTAAAAAAAGATCTTTTTGTAAATATCTTCCAATAATTCCCTTCATGTAACCTCTAGGGCAAGAGCTATTTTTAATTGCATTGTAAAAAATTAATAATATGAATGTAATATTAAGAATGTTTCATGTTGACATGGTGGCAGTAACAAAGAACTTGATCCCGCAATACCTCCCACTCTAACCTACTGGTTGGATCCACAGAGGAAGAGATTCACAGTGCCTAGCCACAGAGCCTGGTTCTTTAGCTCATTCTGCAGAGCCTCATGTGTTCAGTCCTAGAAGTCCCCAGTCCAATACCTGGTGATAGCTAAAATGCTGGCTGCCACACAAAGAACTCCTGTTGACTTCCATGCATCCTGCATGATCAGGCCCAAACTAAAGATCTGATCTGAAGTTCTTGTGCAAGCAAAATGCCCACTCAATCTAAGGATTGCGGGATGAAGTCTTGAAGTTGCTGCCTTTAATTTTTACATATTTATTTAGCCTAAATCTATGATAATATAGGAAATCATTCTTCAGCAGTGCAATGAAGAGTTGGCTACGGTAATGCAGTTTTACAATTATTCAATGTATCTAAAATGGATATCAAAGAACCCATGAACTCTTCTGTAGACCAGGTGAGGTGGCCTTCTGGTTACAGATGTGACATAATCACAAGTACTAAAACTGCAGGAATGATGAGCTATGCCAATTTACACCAGCTGGGCCTGTGCTTTTTAGGTACAAAATCAGCAATGGCCTATATTTGCTCTGTTTGCTGTTGTTTTTTCATATATTCAGTAAAAATGCCTTGCTTTTGAGCCAAAATGGCTTCACAATGAAAACATGACAATTCACCTCCTTGCATGTGTTCCATGTGAATGTTGCCATTTCATCAGTATATCACTGAAAAAGCAAAAGCATGAAAGGCCTTGCAAAATGGAACAAAATAATTAGCAAAATTCCCTTACACCTCCATTCCCTCCCCTCCCCACCGCCACTGTCCACACTGGGGGACGAGTGAGGCAAAAATCTGCTGCTATGCAGTGGCCAGCACCAGGTCTATGCAGCACTTGACTCCTAAGCACATCTGTATGTAAGATGTGTGTTCAAAAGGCTCAAGTTGTCACTGAAGACTCACACAGACTAACATGAGGGCAGAATATGGAAGAATACTCATGGACTTACAATCAGTTCCAGACATGAGGAATCAGTCCTTTATATCCTTTACTTCTTCCACAACATAAACACCCCTTGACTGCAGCGGGAGCTTAGAACACAAAAGGAGTGCAGAATCAGGCCCATTGACAAAAGCAGCTCTCTACAGTAGCAATCACTCTTTAATAGCCTTGTTCTTCTCCCATGTTCTTTGATATCTTTCATTTAACTGCATTAATACTCAAAATGGAAGCTAAAAAAGGGTTCAGAAGAGGTAGAAAACATGGCTTGAACAATGTGAACCTGGATGCTTAGAAACAAGGATGAAAATTTAAGTCAGCCTAAGGAAGAAATAATGTCTACCCAAAGTGCCAGGAGACAGGCTTTCCAACTGCTCATTTGTGTAGCCTCACCCATTAAAGTATCTTGCACTACTGCTCAACATGAAAAAAATCCTCCATTTGCTCTTTAAGAGACAGATTATGCCTGGACTTTAGTGCAAGCACAGTGTCGGTGAGGGATCATTTCCCCGGTAGCATTGCCCACATAAGGGCCAGGTTGAATTCCCATCTGGGAACACAGGGACTTCTACCTCCCTATGCTGTATGGACATATGGTGTCCCAAGAAGGAGTGGAGGGTAGTAAACTGAACCCCGTTATTATACCTGGGAGTCCTAAGTGGTGCAGAACAGAATGGATGCTGGTGCCCCCACTTGAGTGGTGGTACTTTGCACCATCTTTTACTTGAGCTGTGTCTAAATGGCACAATCTAGCCCCTAACAATCAAAATTAGATAGAAATTTTGCTATGATCATTCTTATTCAGGATAGGTTCTGTATTTAACAAGCGGTGTGATAGTGGGTGGTTTTCTACTACTAACTCCGTTTTGATAAAATGCCAAAATCTGTCAAAGAGTAAAACCCCCAATGAGTGATGCAATCAAGGAGAGTGCTCAGTTTTCTTCTTGTACTAGATGCCAGTAGCAGCCACTTGCACAATTTACAGACTTCTCCTAAAAAAGCCTTTCCTGACATTTTTAAAATGTTAATTAGGGTGATACCCTATTCTGATATTCTGATTGCCTTAAAAAAACTTAATGGCTATCACTATCACATGAAAATGGATTATTATGTGTTCTCCATAAGGATTACCTAAACTCAGATTACTTAGACCATCTTTTTCTTACAGGAAGCATCTTTTCACTCTGTTTGAACAGCACCTAGCACAATGGGTTCCTGGTCCATGACTAGGGATCCCAGGTGCTGCAATAATAATTCTAATTTTCAAAAATAGGTGCCTAAACTGAGGCGCCTATATCCACATTTAGGGTCCCAAAAAGTGACAATTTTCAAGTGCTCAGTACCCATCAGCTCCCATTGAGTAGCTGCTGGCTACTCTTCAATTTTGAAAATCAGACCATTTGTTTGGGAACATGACTTAAGTCACCTATTTTTTGAAATGGTAAATAAAAAACTCCCAAAGTCTCATCTGCTTTCAATGAGACTTAGGCTCCTAAGTGTCTAAAGCACTTTTGAAAACAGGACAGACTCCTGAGTCACTTAGGCACTTTAAAATGTTACCCCATGTGTGACTAGGTCTGGGTAGTAAACTCATCAAGAGCTTGATCCTGAACTCACTCACTGCTGGGAGTAGCACCTACTCTTGCAAGTACTCCCACTGATGTCAGCGTGGTGGTATGAGCTGGCAAACCTGGCACCAGTTCACAAATCACATTGGGCTAGATTGTGCCATTTAGTCATAACCCATAGAAAGGGTTGTTATGCAGCTGCCCACCACAGGGTAAGACTTCCCAGAGCGCTTGGGTATGCAGAGGTTGCATATGTACTACTATGCACCTCTGAGGGGCACAACTCACTCCCCTCCCACAACTGGCTGTTGTACAATGGTGGGGAGGAACCATAGACCAGCCTCATGTCTGCCCACTTCAGGGTACCATGTACCCCAGGAGAGCAGGAAGGAAGCAGTCCCTATACTCCTGAGCATAGGGACTGGAATTGTTCCTGGCCCTTCTCTCAGCCAGGCTTTTTATATCCTCCTCCAAATGGTTCCCATGAAAAAGGGCCAGGCAGAATTTCCCTTTCATCTACTCTGGTGCAAGCAGGGGATCTTGTGTCCTGTTTAGCTCAAAGCCTCACTGCTAAAAGTTTCCCTTAAACTTTTTGTTGCAAATCTATTTTCTAACTGTTTCTGTTATTCCCCTTGATTAAAATGCAATGAATCAGATATTCTATTAATTATATTAGATATAATATTAGGTTCCCCCAAATGCAGTGTGTTCACCAGCCCCACATGCCCTAGCTGATAACATATGATTATATGGGAGATAGTGTAATAATCCATATGTTTTTTTTTAAATCAGAGCCATGATCTTATCTATCTAACCTCTCTTCTCTATCCAGGTATTTATGCTAGGCTTTGTCACTGTGGCATCTGTATTTCAGCTAATAAAGATTGGATCCGGCCCCTAGGAGGAGTCTGCCACAGGAAAGGTTAATTATACTTAAAGTTTCCTTAGTGCTGAACACAACAGCACATCATGAAAGATGATTGTCATTAAAATTAGAGAGAGCATCAAATTCTTCGCCCCCCCCCCTTCAATCTGAAGTGGAACTAATCTAAAATAATGAGTCACTCTTGCAGTACAGTGAAAGCCAGCTACATTGCAGAATTTCAAGTAGACTTTTGATGCTTTAGAATATTTTGCACAATTAGCAGCTATGAACCATTGAAAAGCTACTGAGACTAGTGAGTTGGATACTCTAGTGTCATTGGTTACAGCCACTAGTGTTTAGTTTGAGATAGGAAAAGCATGTTAATAGCCCTCTCTGCTGTATATCATAAACTGATGTGGCATTGAAGCCATCTGCATTCAAACACATCGTGCCTACATTTTTGAGATTTATTTGTGTACAGAATTAAAAAAACAAAACAAAACAGCATGACAATCTTGCATGTGTAAAGACATCATTCAAGCATGTTACGTATAACCAATCACACTGCCAAAAGTGCCATATCATTTATGGGGGAAAAATACAGCAATCCTGGAGTTTGCTCAGTGAGTTAGTTCATTAAATGCTGCACCTCCTTTGCCAACTATTTTTCAAAAGGTACTTTTAATTGTTGAATAACTTGTTCTATCCAATGAATTAATCCTGCACAAGTAAAGTTTCCTGGGTTTAATTTAAGCCTATCAATGGTGTTATTTGTAAGAGTTCAGTGCACTACTGACACAATGTTTCATTTAAAAAAAAATGAACCAAGGCTTTATTACAATGTTGCTTTCAATGTTTTGTTAAATCTGTCAATCATTTCTGTAATGTTGGCCAGTTTCTATCTTGTATGCTTATTCTCTTTGACCAAGGAAACAATTTTAATTTAAACTTTAGCATTGTTCTCCTTATTAAATATAATTAAAACTGCATCATAAACATGGATTGTTGAATCCTTCATATTCTTCTTAATTGAAGTGATTTTAAGTTTAGAGATTATGAGAGAAATTGAACAAAAAGAATCAGACCTCTCTCCTCCCTCCTCTACCCCTCCCCCCCAAAAAAGGTGAGTAGCCAAACAGAGGTTTAATACACTGGATGAAACATACATGACACTTGATGCCATAGGCTGAGTTATACTGAACACAAAAGGTACAATGATAACAGCTGTTTAGGGCAAGTTACAGCTTCTAACATCACTTTAGTTAAAGCAAGTCTTATCAGAGAGGAAGATTATTTATCAGAAAAGACTGTGAATATTCTTCTTCGAGTGCTTGCTCATATCGATTCCAATTAGGTGTGCGCGCCGCGTGCACGTTCGTCGGAAGATTTTTACCCTAGCAACACTCGGTGGGTCGGCTCGGCGCCCCCTGGAGTGGCGCCGCTATGGCGCCGGATATATACCCCTGCCGACCCATCCGCCCCTCATTTCCTTCTTACCGCCCATGTCGGTCGTTGGAACAGTGGAGCGCGGCTTAGCTGACCTCCACCTCCCTAGCTATTCGCTCGTTTTTTCATAGTTATTGTGTATATAGTTCAATATTTTATATTTCTAGTTGAGTTTTATTAGTTTTAGTAGTAGTTAGTGTAGATAGTTAAGAGGGATCGGGGCTTAGCCCCTTCCCCTCACCCAGTACCGGGGCCCATGCTCGGTTCGCCGGGTTTTAAACCATGCTCGACCTGTCATAGGCCGATGCCCACAGGAGATTCTCACAACTCCTGTCTCAGGAGCTTGGGCGAATCCCACCTCGCGGACAAGTGCCTCATTTGCAAGGCGTTCAAACCCCGGACGAAAAAGGAGCGGGACATTCGCCTCAAGCAGCTCCTGATGGAGGCAGCTCTCACTCCTCCATCTTCGGCACCGGCCACGGCACCAGGGACGAGTGCCTCCTCCGCACCGGAGCGCACTGGCACCGTGAAGGCTCCTCGACATCAGCCGTCACCGGCCCAAACTCCTGCCCAGAACCGTTCACTCTCCCCACGTGGCAAGAAGCGCAAGGCTCCTGCGACCCCCACACCTGCGACGCAGTCGGAGCATGCATCGAAGTCAGACCGCCCGACACTGTCAACTGCTGCACCGTTGATTCCGGTCTCGCAAGAGCCGTTGAGTCTGGTGCCCATCAGCTCCCCGGCATGCGCCGTGGTTGAGCTTATCGTGCCCTCCATGCTGGAGACATTCTCTACGGCAAGGGAGTTGATTGCCTTAACGGACCCCGGGCCGCCTCAGCCCCCAGCACCAGCTGCTCAATCATTAGGCAAGCCTGCCCTGCTGAGACCTCCCTCCCCGGGCGCCACCAAACGTCGTTGCTCAAGGTCCAGATCCCGCAGACGTTCACGGTCCTGTCATCGATCCCGGTCCCGGTGCCGCTAGCAGTCCCGGTACCGCTATCCATCTAGGTACCGGTCGTACTTGCGGCACCGGTCAAGATCCTGTTTGCCGACCCGGTACTCTCGCACCAATCCAGGTCCCGGCACTGCACCTCTCGCAGCCGGTTGAGACGTAGAGATTCGAGACTTAGGTCGACCTCCCAGCACCGTGCTGGTAGCAGGTCCCGATCTCCTTCCTGGTACCAGTACGACTCCCGGTACCATTCTTCGGTGCCGCATGGGGTACATGGATCGTCGGGATACAGAGGCCCTCCCCAAATGGGCTCAGCTCCTCCAAGGCTGTCTCGGCATGCATCGGTCTCCTCCCATGCGGACAGTGCCTCCTATGGGGACTCTGATAATCACAGCAGAGTCACCCAAAGAGCTCACGGCTTGGACCATGGACCACAACAGTGGCCCTTTTGGAGGCCTTCGGCATATCACCAGGCCCAAGGTGAACCTGCTGTAACATCTCGTTCTGTTGCTTCAGAACACCGCGTGCCAGAAGCAACGGTCAGCAGGCCTCCACCGGCTGGTACGGAGGAAGCTACAGCCCCCGCACCAGACATCCAGGCTTCCCCAGCTCCCGATGTCCCTCAGGACCAGGAGCCTCTTCAGGACCCATTCATCCCGGGACTTTCTTCCTTCTCTTCCCCGGATGAGGCGGTAGCGGGGACATCATCGTCGGGACCACCTCCCATTGACCTCAGGTCACATCAGGACCTCCTCTGGCGGGTCGCACAGAATATCAACTTTCCCATAGAGGCGGTCCCAGAGGTGGAGGACCCAGTAATAGATATATTATCGGCGGAGACACCCACCCGAGTGGCTCTACCCTTCATTCATTCGATCCAGGCTAGGGCAGATACTATCTGGCAATCTCCGGCATCCATCCCGCCCACAGCTAGAGGGGTCAAATGCAAGTACATGGTGCCCTCCAAGGGGTATGAGTATTTATATGTACACACCCCTCCCTCTTCGTTAGTTGTACAGTCCGTTAATGAATGGGAACGCCATGGCCAACAGGCCCCTGCCCCAAAATCAAAGGAGGCCAGACGAATGGACCTATTGGGACAAAAGATCTATTCCGCGGGAGGCCTCCAACTCAGGGTAGCGAACCAGCAGGCCCTGCTGAGCAGGTATAATTACAATACCTAGGAGTCAACAGGGAAGTTTTCAGAACTACTTCCACAGGACTCCCGACAAGGAAGGAAGGCAAGAAGGTAGCGCGAACCTCGCTGCAGGCCTCGCTAGACACCGCAGATTCGGCAGCTAGGACAATCGCCTCTGGCATCACCATGCGATGTATTCCGTGGCTTCAGGTGTCAGGCCTGCCACCTGAACTTCAGTACACGATCCAAGACCTACCATTTGATGGCCAGGGCCTATTTTCACAAAAGACAGACCCCAGGCTACAGAGTCTGAAAGACAATCGCGTAATCATGCATTCACTCGGAATGCATACACCACAGACTCAAAAAAGGTCCTTCCGCCCCCAACCTCAGTGCCCTTACCCGCCACCTAGGCCAAGGCAGGACTTTGCCAGACGTCGAGGTCGTCCTAACCGCAGACGCCAGTCTGGACCTCAAGGGGGTAACAATACGGGTTCCACCAAGCCATCTTCGGGACCCAAATCAAACTTTTGAGGGTGCGCCCAAGAGCAGAGTACCAATGGCCTCCCCGGATCCCTTTCAGTTCTACAACCGCCTTTCCTCCTTCCTCCCTGCGTGGTCCCAACTAACCTCGGATCGTTGGGTCCTTCGCACGGTGGAGTCTGGCAGTTTATTTCAACCCCTCCTCGTTCCTCTTCAGGGACCCCTCTCACGAGCAACTCCTCTTGCAAGAGGTACTCAGGCTCCGGACAATCGGGGCTATAGAGGAGGTACCGGAGCAATCAAGGGGCAAGGGGTTTTATTCCCAATATTTCCTAATCCCCAAGGCGAAAGGTGTCCTTTGGCCTATCCTGGACCTGTGAAGACTGAACAAGTTCATGAAAAAGTTCAAGTTCCGCATGGTATCCCTGGGGACTATCATCCCTTCTCTGGATCCCGGAGATTGGTATGCCGCTCTCGATATGAAGGACGCGTATTTCCACATTGCAGTTTACCCTCCACACAGACAATACTTGCGGTTTCTGGTGAACTGCCAACACTTTCAGTTCACAGTCTTCCCCTTTGGCCTCTCCACGGCCCTGCGGGTTTTCACGAAGTGCATGGCTGTAGTCGCAGCCTCCCTCCGTCATCGTCGAATACATGTTTTCCCATACCTCGACGACTGGCTTATCCGAGGGACCTCAGAGGCACAAGTCACCAGACACGTGCATATCATCAAGGACCTATTCATGCGTCTAGGCCTGATGATCAATCTGGAGAAATCCACTCTAGTGCCTACGCAAAGAATAGAGTTCATCGGGGCCACGCTAGACTCCACTCTTGCAACAGCCAGTTTGCCTTTGCCTCATTTTCAGGCAATCGTATCACTCATACGAACGCTTCAAAACTTTCCGATAACCTCTGCCCACACTTGCCTCCGCCTCCTTGGCCATTTGGCAGCGTACACATTCGTGACAAGGCATGCCAGACTGCGCATGTGTCCCCTTCAAACTTGGCTCGCCTCGACCTACCGCCCAGGCAGGGACGCCATGGACATGATACTCACCATCCCATCGAACATCCTAGCCTCCCTCGACTGGTGGCGCACGCAGTCCCTGGTGTGTGCAGGCCTGCTGTTCCATCCACCGCAGCCCTCCGCGTCCCTGACAACAGACGCGTCATCCCTCGGATGGGGTGCTCATCTGGGGCACCTTCGCACTCAAGGCCGCTGGTCATCTCGAGAGTTGGCGTTACACATAAATGTCCGAGAACTGAGAGCAGTCCGCCTGGCGTGTCAGGCATTCCAGAGCCAGCTGCAGGGTTGTTGTGTCTCAATCTTCACAGACAACACAACGGCCATGTATTATATAAACAAGCAGGGAGGGACACGATCCTCCCCCCTTTGTCAGGAGGCGATTCAACTATGGGACTTTTGTATAGCCCACTCAATAGACCTGGTAGCATCCTTTCTCCCAGGAGTCCGGAACACTCTGGCAGACCAACTGAGCAGATCCTTCCTCTCTCACGAGTGGTCCATCCATCCAGACATTCTCCATTCTGTCTTCCAGAAGTGGGGGTTTCCCCACATAGACCTCTTCGCCTCCCGAGAGAACAGGAAATGCCAGGTGTTCTGCTCCCTGCGGGGTCGCTCTCCGGGCTCCCTCTCGGACGCATTCCAAATTCCGTGGAACGGGCACCTATTTTATGCCTTCCCTCCGTTTCCACTCGTCCACAGAGTCCTTCTCAAGCTCCGCAGGAACAGAACCCGCCTAATCCTGATTGCTCCAGCGTGGCCGAGGCAACATTGGTACACCCTGTTGCTCGACCTCTCAGTGGCGGATCCGATCCCCTGGCCACTCTACCCAGACCTCATATCCCAGGACTTCGGCAGGCTTCACCACCTGGACCTGCAGTCCCTCCATCTGACAGCATGGCTGCTCTCTGGTTGAGCCAATCGGAGTTGCGTTGTTCGGATGTGGTACAACAAGTGCTATTGGGAAGTAGGAAACCTTCCACGCGAACGACATATCTCGCCAAGTGGAAGCGCGTCTCCTATTGGTGCACTCAGCGGGGATTCCTCCCGGGTCATGTGTCTATCCCCACTATCTTGGACTACTTATGGTCCCTCAAGGAGCAGGACCTGGCTGTCTCGTCTATAAGGGTGCATCTTGCAGCCATTTCCGCCTTCCAGCCAGGCGAGGCTGGCAGTTCTGTTTTCTCTCACCATATAGTTTCCAGGTTCCTTAGAGGTTTGGAACGACTGTACCCTCAAGTCAGACGCCCAACCCCTACCTGTGACCTAAACCTGGTGTCGGCTAAGCTCATGGGTCCCCCCTTTGAGCCTTTAGCTACTTGCTTGTTGCTGTACCTCTCCTGGAAGACAGCCTTTCTCGTCGCTATCACATCAGCTAGATGAGTCTCAGAACTTCACGCTTTGACTGTGGATCCCCCTTATACTGTCTTTCATAAAGACAAGGTACAGCTCCGACCACACCCAGCTTTCCTCCCTAAAGTGGTCTCTGCCTTCCACGTCTTCCTCCCAGTTTTTTCCCCGAAACCACACTCATCACGTCGGGAACAACAACTGCATGCTTTGGATGTCCGTAGGACTCTTGCCTTTTATATTGAGAGAACCAAACCCTTCCGGCGTTCACCTCAGCTCTTTGTAGCGGTCGCAGACCGAATGAAGGGCATGCTGGTCTCCTCCCAACGAATTTCTTCTTGGGTGACATCCGGTATCCGGGCATGAATCATAGAATCATAGAATCATAGAATCTCAGGGTTGGAAGGGACCTCAGGAGGTCATCTAGTCCAACCCCCTGCTCAAAGCAGGACCAAACCCAACTAAATCATCCCAGCCAGGGCTTTGTCAAGCCTGACCTTAAAAACCTCTAAGGAAGGAGATTCCACTACCTCCCTAGGTAACCCATTCCAGTTCTTCACCACCCTACTAGTGAAAAAGTTTTTCCTAATATCCAACCTAAACCTCCCCCTCTGCAACTTGAAACCATTACTCCTTGTTCTGTCATCTTCTACCACTGAGAACAGTCTAGATCCATCCTCTTTGGAACCCCCTTTCAGGTAGTTGAAAGCAGCTATCAAATCCCCCCTCATTCTTCTCTTCTGCAGACTAAACAATCCCAGTTCCCTCAGCCTCTCCTCATAAGTCATGTGCTCCAGCCCCCTAATCATTTTTGTTGCCCTCCGCTGGACTCTCTCCAATTTATCCACATCCTTCTTGTAGTGTGGGGCCCAAAACTGGACACAGTACTCCAAATGAGGCCTCATCAGTGCTGAGTAGAGGGGGATGATCACATCCCTTGATCTGCTGGAAATGCCCCTACTTATACAACCCAAAATGCCATTAGCCTTCTTGGCAACAAGGGCACACTGTTGACTCATATTCAGCTTTTCGTCCACCGTAACCCCTAGGTCCTTTTCTGCAGAACTGCTACCCAGCCATTCGGTCCCTAGTCTGTAGCAGTGCATGGGATTCTTCCGTCCTAAGTGCAGGACTCTGCACTTGTCCTTGTTGAACCTCATCATATTTCTTTTGGCCCAATCCTCTAATTTGTCTAGGTCCCTCTGTATCCTAGCCCTACCCTCCAGCGTATCAACCACTCCTCCCAGTTTAGTGTCATCTGCAAACTTGCTAAGGGTGCAGTCCACACCATCCTCCAGATCGTTAATGAAGATATTGAACAAAACCGGCCCCAGCACCGACCCTTGGGGCACTCCACTTGATACCGGCTGCCATCTAGACATGGAACCATTGATCACTACCCGTTGAGCCCGACCATCTAGCCAGTTTTCTATCCACCTTACCGTCCATTCATCCAGCCCAGACTTCTTTAACTTGCTGGCAAGAATACTGTGGGAGACTGTATCAAAAGCTTTGCTAAAATCCAGAAATAGTACATCCACTGCTTTCCCCTCATCCACAGAGCCGGTTATCTCGTCATAGAAGGCAATTAGGTTAGTCAGGCATGACTTGCCCTTGGTGAATCCATGCTGACTGTTCCTGATCACTTTCCCCTCCTTTAAGTGGTTCAGGATTGATTCCTTGAGGACCTGTTCCATGATTTTTCCAGGGACTGAGGTGAGACTGACTGGCCTGTAGTTCCCTGGATCTTCCTTCTTCCCTTTTTTAAAGATGGGCACTACATTAGCTTTTTTCCAGTCATCCGGGACCTCCCCCGATCGCCATGATTTTTCAAAGATAATGGCCAATGGCTCTGCAATCTCATCGGCCAACTCCTTTAGCACCCTCGGATGCAGCGCATCCGGCCCCATGGACTTGTGCTCGTCTAGCTTTCCTAAATAGCCCCGAACTACTTCTTTCTCCACAGAGAAAGTGCATGCTATCACTTGGCACATGTTCCGGCTGGACATCTCACCGCCCATTCTACTCAGGCTCAAGCTTCCTCTGCCACCTTCCTGGCCCATGTTCCCATCCAGGAAATGTGTTGTGCGGCTACTTGGTCTTCCATCCACACCTTTGCATCACATTACGCATTGGTCCAACAGTCTAGAGACGATGCCGCCTTTGGCTCAGCGGTCTTACATTCCGCGACGTCTCACTCTGACCCCACCGCCTAGGTCAGGCTTGGGAATCACCTAATTGGAATCGATATGAGCAAGCACTCGAAGAAGAAAAGACGGTTACTCACCTTTGTAACTGTTGTTCTTCGAGATGTGTTGCTCATATCCATTCCAAACCCGCCCTCCTTCCCCACTGTCGGAGTAGCCGGCAAGAAGGAACTGAGGGGCGGATGGGTCGGCAGGGGTATATATCTGGCGCCATAGCAGCGCCACTCCAGGGGGCGCCCAGCCGACCCACCGAGTGTTGCTAGGGTAAAAATCTTCCGATGAACATGCACACGGCACGCGCACACCTAATTGGAATGGATATGAGCAACACATCTCGAAGAACAAGTTACAAAGGCGAGTAACCATCTTTTGTAATCCTCTCTTTGTTTACTGTGAATGTGCCTTTAGCCTGAAGCCATCTTGAATGGAAGGGTATTAAACATGAAGTTATAGCTGGTGTAAGGAAGTGATTGCCAGCTGATCTTTTAATTGGGAATGATGTTAAAGCTATGTTCAGTCAAGTTAGTATTATAAATTATCTTTGAAAAGTCATGGAGACATTCCAGAAGACTGGAAAAGGGCAAATATAGTGCCCATCTATAAAAAAGGCAAATAAGGACAACTCGGGGAATTACAGACCAGTCAGCCTAACTTCTGTACCAGAAAGATTATGGAGCAAATAATTAAGAAATCAATTTGCAAACACCTAGAAGATAATGACGTGATAAGTAATAGTCAGCATGGATTTCTCAAGAACAAATTGTGTCAAACCAACTTGATAGCTTTCTTTGACAGGGTAACGCCTTGTGGATAGGGGGAAAGCGGTAGATGTGGTATATCTTGACTTTAGTAAGGCTTTTGACACTTTCTCGCATGACCTTCTCATAAACAAACTAGGGAACTACAACCTAGATGGGGCTACTATAAGGTGGGTGCATAACTGGTTGGAAAATTGTTCCCAGAGAGTAGTTCTCGGTGGTTTGCAGTCATGCAGGAAGGGCATAACAAGTGGGGTCCCACAGTGATCAGTTCTGGGTCCGGTTCTGTTCAATAACTTCATCAATGATTTAGATAATAGCATAGAAAGTAACTTATAAAGTTTGTGGATGATAGCAAGCTGGGAGGAGTTGCAAGTGCTTTGGAGGATAGGATTAAAATTCAAAATGATCTGGACAAATTGGAGAAATGGTCTGAAGTAAATAGGATGAAATTCAATAAGGACAAATACAAAGTACTCCACTTAGGAAGGAACACTCAATTGCACACATACAAAATGGGAAATGACTACCTAGGAAGGAGTACTGCGGAAAGAGATCTGGGGGTCATAGTGGATCATAAGCTAAATATGAGTCAACGGTGTGACACTGTTGCAAAAAAGCAAACATAATTCTGGGATATATTAGCAGGAGTATTGTAAGCAAGACACAAGAAGTAATTCTTCTGCTCTACTCCATGCTGATTAGGCCTCAACTGGAGTATTGTGTCCAGTTCTGGGCACCACATTTCAGGAAAGATGTGGATTAATGGGAGAAAACCCAGAGAAGGGAGAGGGATAGCTCAATGGGTTGAGCACTGGCCTGCTAAACCCAAAGTTGTGAGCTTCATCCTTGAGGGGGCCATTCAGGGAATCTGGGGCAAAAATCTGTCTGGGGATTAGACCTACTTTGAGCAGGGGGTTGGACTAGTTGACCTTCTGAGCTTCTTTCCAACCCTGATATTCTAGGTAAACAAAAATAATTAAAGGTCTAGAAAACATGACCTATGAGGGAAGATTGACAAAATTGGGTTTGTTTCTTCTGGAGAAGAGAAGACAGAGGGTAGACATGATAACAGTTTTCAAGTACAGAAAAGGTTGTTACAAGGAGGAGGGAGAAAAAATGTTCTTAACCTCTGAATATAGGACAAGAAGCAATGGGCTTAAACTGCAGCAAGGGCAGTTTAGGTTGGACATTAGGAAAAACTTCCTAACTGTCAGAGTGGTTAAGCACTGGAATAAATTGCCTAGGGAGGTTGTGGAATCTTCATCATTGGAGATTTTTAAGAGCAGGTTGAACAAACACCTGTCAGGGATGGTCTAGATAATAATTAGTCCTGCCTTAAGTGCAAGGGACTGGACTAGATGACCTCTCAAGGTCCCTTCCAGTTCTATGATTCTACAACCCAGTCACAAAGGAACTATGAAGATATTCCCTGTGCCTTACCTGCTACCAATAACAAGACTGTGACTAGGAAGGAAGTGCCCCTAAACCTTTATATATTAGGGGCAATGACTTGCCTATGGAGGGTTTCTCTAATTGTTTGTCTGTTGAAAATAGTCAGATGCCTGCTGAAGAAAAGTGTATCTCCAGGCCTTTGTCTGTGGAGCAGACAGAAGGAGCCGCTCAGCTTATGCTGGTTAAGGATTTGTCATTTGTCCCAGAGTTGGTTCTCGATTTAACTGAAACCCAGGAAGGAAGTGTTCCTAAGCCTGGATCTATTAGGGGTAATGACATTATAACCAGGTTGCATATGATTAATATCATGATTAGGTTCCAGGAGGGATAGCTCAGTGGTTTGAGCATTGGCCTATTAAACCCCGGGTTGTGAGTTCAATCGTGGAGAAGGGGATTGGCCCTGCTTTGAGCAGGGGGTTGAACTAGATGATCTTCTGAGGTCCCTTCTAACCCTGGGCTTCTATGACTGGGCGATGCATCTATCTTGCCTCTTGGTGAGGTGTTGCTGGGTAAGGATATGACAACTGTGTTTAATCAGGTTGATTAAACCTCCTTCCTTAGAGGTTTTTAAGGTCAGGCTTGACAAAGCCCTGGCTGGGATGACTTAATTGGGTTTGGTCCTGCTTTGAGCAGGGGGTTGGACAGGGGTCCCCAACCCGCGGCCCGGTACCGGTCCGCGGCCTCTTACAAACCGGGCCGCGAACCGACCCAGTGGACCTCCCGCAGGCGTGCCTGCAGGAGGTCTACCCGAGCCGCGGGACGAGCGCTCCCTCCACAGTCATGCCTGCGGGAGGTCCGCTGCTCCCGGGGCTCCGGTGGACCTCCCGCAGGCATGACTGCGGACGGTTCGCTGGTCGCGCGGCTCAGCTGGACCGCCCGCAGGCACGCCTGCGGGAGGTCCACCGGCTCCGGTTGAGCTGCCGCAGGCATGCCTGCGGGCGGTCCAGCTGAGCCGCGCGACCAGCGAACTGCCCGCAGTGATGCCTGCGGCAGCTCAACCAGAGCCAGTGGACCTCCCGCAGGCGTGCCTGTGGGAGGTCTACCCGAGCCGCGGGACGAGCGCTCCCTCCGCAGGCATGACCGGTCCCTGGTCCTGAAAAGGTTGGGGACCCCTGGACTAGATGACCTCCTGAGGTCCTTTCCAACCCTGAGATTCTATGATTCTATGATATCTTGACCAGGGCACCAGGAAAGCATGAAGGTGATTTAAGTGTGTTACCCACTACCAGTGTAGAAACTTGTGACTAGGAGGGAATGGTCCCTAAGCTTGTGTGTGGTAACCTGCCTGTGGCCAGTGAGAAAAGCTGCAGAGGGAAAAAGAGTGATTCTGCATTTAAGTGAAGGAGTTTAGTGTCGCTCAACAGTACACTAATGTGTAATTATTAATTATGTTTTTGCCTGGGATATTGATTGATACTTGCTTAGTGGCACATGGTGTAGCTTTCTCTTTAAGCAGCCTAAATGAGACTGTGCAAATAAATAATAATGAGGATGATGAGTCTAATTGTCTTTACAGATCTTTAATCATGTTGAAGGTGATACTATCTGCATTTAAAGAATTAACACCCTCCCTTTATAAATCTCCTATTGACCGCCAACCTCTCTTTACAAAGCCATACCATCCAATAGGTGCATGAGAAAGAGCATTTGAAGTACTGGAGCCAGGGTATGGATGCCTGTTTAATCCTTTCAGTTACAATTCACACCTGCGCTCTGCCCTAGAGCAATGGAAAAAGAACTTTTATGTGTTGTGAGCTTCTATAATTGGGTTCAGCACTTAGATACAATCATGATATACTGGTACCAGTACATGTGGTATGTGGGTCAGTGAAGCAGCTGCAATGTGAGATGCAAGAGTTGCATTTATGCCAAGCCATTAGTACCTCACTATTTGTTAGCTATGTTATAATAGCTGCTAACAGCTAGATGGAATATCCTGGTTGGCAGGTGACAGACAACACAATATTTCTTTATCTTCAGTGACCTTCGCCCACATTCAGTGGGACAAATCAACTGAATGGAAGGGATGTTTTTATCTACTATGTGATAATCACCCAGACGTGATTTTTTAGAGCAATTAAAATACCTGTCCCCCATTTGGTTACTCAATTAAGTTGGTGTTTGTAAAGGATGAGGCCATGTCAGTTTATCTGTTTCTGGGTTTATTCATGCTGAGAAGTTAGCTTTGTGGCCCGTGTTACGTTGCATAGACATAAGACCCTATATGGAACAGAATAGAATTTACCTATCTTTTGGTATGAACATATGGGAAAATGCATGATGTCCATCAAGTTGTTGCTAAGAATATTGGGACAGGCACATAGCCTCCAAGGAGGATTTAGCATCAATATGATCGTGTTTATTGATATTGGCTTTGTGACTTGCAAATGTAACTGCGATTATACTTATTCCAGCCATCTCCCCAGTGGCTCTTTATCAGCTGCATGTTATTTGAATCTAATCTATCCTTCCTTTTAACTGGTGTCAGGCTAGTAGATTTCAGTCGACTTTTGGGTCCCACTGTACAAATATATAGTAAGACAAAGTCTGTGCCCCAAGGAGATTGCAGTCTAAATAAAAAATGAATGATGAGGGAAAACAGTGGGACAGAAAGGTGAAGTGACTTACCCAAGTTCAGATAATAGGTCAGTGTCAAAACTGGGATTAGAAAGCAGGGGTGAAATTCTGACCCAATGACATCAGTGGCAAAACTCTGACTTTAATGGGACCAGATTTCATTGCAAAGTCCCTGTCTTGCACCCTATCTATTAGACCAGACTGCCTCTTTTGGAGCCAGACTGTGCCTCTTTTGGAGCTCTACCTGAATGGAAACATAGTACACAAAAGGCATCTGTATTCCTATTTGGGGAACACTGTGGCATGACAGAAAACAAGTAGGAAATAGAAAAATGGTGATCAAATTGCCTATGTGGAGACAGTGCATCTGCCCAGGGGTGTAGCCACGGCTGGGTCTGGGTGGGCCATGGTTCATCCACTTAGCATCCAGGCCTACCCAAATCAGGGCCAGAGCCCCCTGAATCCACAGTCTGGGAGGGGGTGAGTCATCCCATGCAGGGTGTGCCTCATGGGGATGGGTCTGGGCAGGGCTAGCACTGGGGCCAGAGATCGGAGAAGCAGCACGCAATGCAGGGAGGATAGGGACATGGCCAGTCAGGCAGACAAACACCGAGCAGGGGTCGGGAGGGGTGGGCGGAGCTCGAGCCGCACTGGGGCTCCTGTGTGCCATGGGTGCACCCTGCAGCCTGTGAGCCTCGGGCAGCCTCATCTTCTGATTCCTGCTGATTGGTAAGGGCTGGCTGGACGGGGTGGGGGGAGGTGCCCCGCCTCCCTTTTACCTTCCCTCTCACTGCTCTCCCCTGACCCACCCTGTCATGCTCCCGTCTCCCTCCCACCCCCCGTCATCGCCTGCCCACCCAAAATCGGGGGCCCACCTAGTTTTTCTGTCCTAGCTACGTCACTGCCTCTGCCTAATGGCAAGACTGGGCAGCCCTTACACATGTTGGCGAGCACTTAGAGTTGGTCTACAGGAGTTATCCCTGATTTACTCTGTGTGTAGACACTCTTATTCTGGAATAAGAGTGTCCACATATGGAGTTAATCAGGGACAATTAATCAGGAATAACTCCATGTATAGAGAAACCCTTACTCATCTGAATAGTTCCAGTCACGTCAGTGGGACTATGCACATGAGTAAACTCTCAGCAACATGAGCAAAGGCCCTAGAATTTGATTCTGCAGGCCAAATTTTCAGAAGAGCTCAGCACTGAAAATGGGCTAGATTTTCAAAAGAGCTAAGATTTCATTTAGACACCAGAATAAGCAGACAATTTATGTGTTTATTTTTTAAAAAAGAGGCCCAGCATTTTGGGTGTTGATCGCCTTTGAAAATGTGGCCCCAGGAGCAAAAGAGCATCTAGACACTCGGGAGAGAGAAGAGATTGGCGGGTAGTGATCAATATATCTGGGATCGATGTATCGCGCCTTGTCTAGATGCGATACATTGATCCCCAAACGTACTCCCCGTCGACTCTGGAACTCCACCAGGGCGAGAGGCAGAAGCAGAGTTAATGGGGGAGCGGCAGCTGTCGATCCCGTGCTGCGAGGATGCAAAGTAAGTCAATCTAAGTTGATCTAAGATACATCGTCTTCAGCTACGCTATTCTTGTAGCCAAAATTGCGTATCTTATATCGATCTCCCCATCCCCCCAGTGTAGACCAGGCCTGAGAGTTGGAAGAGGGGACACTACTTTCAAATAAATCAGTTTGCATAAATCAAGTTCAGCTCAACTTCTCTCTGTTACTATCATGAAAGCACTAATCTTAACTCCATCCTTTAAAAGATTTTCAGAAGCAGGATTTTAAGCAGCAAGGCTTACCTGATATTTACAGGCAATGATTAAAGTGTAATAGGAATTTATTAAAAATGTGCATAGCAATTTATATTTTTGACAGCTAAAGGAGAGAGAGAAAACAGATGGATGTCTTTAAATGATAGAAAATGGTTTGGTTACTTTCCTTTCCAATTACAAAGTGCAGTTGGTGTATAGAAAGCAACACTGCACATTTCATAGCACACATTACCTTGTTGGATGACACACACGCTCTTCTCAGTAAAGGTTTGCAGATGATACTTGAATGGGAATGGTTTCTGTCAAAGCGGTGTATGAAGCCCATGTGAGATAAGGTAATATGATATCAATCTAAGTACAAGTAAGGAAGACACATTAGAAAAGTACTTAAATAGATTACTCAAATGGTAAATCTGGAGTGAAAAGTTTCTGGAGTGAAACTGAGCCATGGAAAATTAATCCAAGGAAGGACTGTGCAGTCTAATCTGTCATCAGGAGCCTTTCAGGCTTGGCTAACATATTTATGTAATATTTTCCATGCATGCCTTGAGTTTTGCAAACTTTCAATGATACGGTACTACCATATTCTTTTTATGTGTTTTATTTATTCAAATACCTTTGCTTTGCAAATGCCAGGCTCATTACCAAACTCAAATGAAACAGTTTTTATGCAGCATTTGAAAACATGAGATCCAAATGAGTGCACAGATCATTCAAGGGAAAAAAAAGTATTTTCCCAGCCACAAACACTCCCCAACCTCCCTGAATAGCTCCCAAATCTATTCCCTCAACCAGATCTCTACCCCACTCTAAAGAAAATCCTGCAAGAACAGGTGAGTTTTGAAATGTCCTTAAGATCACTAAATCCAAGTTCTGGTGAACCCAGGGAGAAAGTGAATTCTAGAGCAAGTGTAACCCACTGGTGAGTGTGTTCTACAGGTCCCCTTCTGTGCCAACCCACAGAGGATATAAGTTGTGGAAGCTGCTAGCTAAAGAGCTTTGGTAGTTTAGCTCAAGCTATAGCATCTCATGTTTTTAGCTCTGTAGGTTCAATCCCTGGGGTGCCTTTTAAAGGATGCCTGTGTGTCTCTAACCACCTCTTTACTCTGTTATTTATCCATGATGACACTTTTTTGGTCCTCTTACTATTTTTTTTTACATTTGGGTATACATTAATTTGAGCCTCTATTATGGTGTTTTTGAAAAGTTTCCATGCAGCTTGCAGTCTTGTGGCTGTTCCTTTAATTTCCATTTAACTAGTATCCTCATTTTCATGCCATTCCCCTTTCTGACGTTAAATGCTACTGTGGTGGGCTTCTTTGGTATTCCACCCCCGCCGCCCATAAGGATGTTAAATTTAATTATATTATGGTCACTATTTCATAGAATCATAGAACTTAAGATCAGAAGGGACCATTATGATCATCTAGTCTGACCTCCCGCAAGATGCAGGCCACCAAAGCTGACCCACCCACTCCTGAAATAATTCTCTCCCTTGACTCAGCTGTTGAAGTCCCCAAATCCTGATTTAAAGACTTCAAGTAGCAGATAATCCTCCAGCAAGCGACCCCCGCCCCATGCTGCGGAGGAAGGCGAAAAACCTCCAGGGCCACTGCCAATCTACCCTGGAGGAAAATTCCTTCCCGACCCCAAATATAGTGATCAGCTGAACCTCGAGCATGTGGGCAAGAGTCTCCAGCCAGACACTCAGGAAAAAGACTTTCAATATCCCAACATTGACCCTCGGTACTAATTACCAGTGGCAGCACGTTATTGACCTATTGACTAAATCACGTTATCCTATCAAACCATGCCCTCCATAAACTTATCAAGCTTAATCTTAAAGCCAGAGAGGTCCTTCACCCCCACTGTTTCCCTCGGTAGGCTGTTCCAGAATTTCACTCCCCTGATGGTTAGAAACCTTCGTCTAATTTCAAGCCTAAACTTCCCGACTGCCAATTTATATCCATTTGTTCTCGTATTTCCAAGCAGTTCAGCTATATTCCCCTTTGGACAGGAACCTGGGGACTACTTGAGACTAAATCAAGAATTGCCCCTCCCCTTGTGGGATCCAGCACCAGCTGCTCCAAGAAGCAGTCTATGGTGTCTAGAAATTGTATCTCTGCATCCCGTCCCAAGGTGACATGTATGCAGTCACTATGGGGGGATAGTTGAAATCCCCAATTATTACTGAATTTTCTATTTCAATAGCCTCTCTAATCTCCTTGAGCATTTCCCAGTCACCACCTCCATCCTGGTTCCCTTCATCTTCATCTTCCCTAATTTTGACTCTTTGACCCCCACACCTGTCCTTGTCATTATTTGAGTCTTGGGCTCAGTGGATCCTCCCCATAGGCTTTACCCTCCTTCAATATGCACCCGCCCACTTCCCGGAACCCAACAGGACCATCCTGGTCAGGTGGTGACTATTATAGTCCTACTGCTATACTTTTATTATTCAAGCATGGAATTTCTATCTATAGGGATTCAATGCTATTGTTTGATTCATTTAAGATTGTTACTATATTTGACTCTATACTTTCTTTCACATATAGTCCCACTCCCCCATCAGTGCAACCTACTCTGTCATTCCTATATATTTTGTAATGTGGTATTATCATGTCCCATTGATTGCCATCATTTTAACACATTTATGTGATGCTATCAATATCCTCATTTAATACCAGGCACTCGAGTTCACCCATCTCTGTATTTAGACTCCTAGCATTTGTATACAAGCACTTAAAAAATGTGTCACTTTTTAGTTATCCACCTTCATGTTATGTAATTGAATGGGACTCTTTTTCATTTGACTATTTCTCTTCAGTTCCCACTTTTTCTTTATCAACTTCTATCCTCTCTTCCCTATTAGGACATAGAGAATCCCTGTTAATAGACCCTCCCCTATGGGATGTCTCAGTCCAAACCATGTACTCCTCCGCACCCGTTGGCTTTCCCCCAGCTCTTAGTTTAAAAACCTCCTCTACAGCTTTTTAAATTTTACATGCCAGCAATCTGGTTCCTTTTGGTTTAGGTGGAGCCCATCCTTGTTCCTAATAAACCTAAAACCCTCCTTCCTACACTATCGAGTCATCAACACATTGAGACCCTGCAATTCTGCCTGTCTTAACTGGCTCTGCATGTGAAACTGGAAACATTTTAGAGAATGCTACCATGGAGGTTCTGAACTTTTATCTCTTGCCTAGCAGCCTAAATTTGGCCTCCGGAACCTCTCTCCTACTTTTCCCTATGTCACTGGTTCCTTCGTGTAAAAAAACCACTGGTTCCTCCCCAGCACTGTACATACATCTGTCTCAATATCTTAAGAGATCCAGAACCTTTGTACTCAGAAGACAATTTATCATGCAGTTCTCCCAGTCATCACAAACCCAACTCCTCTGTATTTCTAATGATCAAATCCTCCATTGCAATTACCTGTCTCTTTCTAATAACAAGGGTCCCCTCTCCCTGGAGAGGTATCCTCAGCCCCTCTCCCTGGAGAGGTATCCTCAGTGTGAGCGGATACCATGACATCATCTGGAAGGAGGTTCCCAACTATGGGATCATTTCCCTCCACTCCAGCTTGATGTTCTCCTTCCCTGAGACTTTCATCTTCCTCAACAACACAGAGGCTGTCGGACTGGGGGTGGGACCACTCTACTGTGTCCTGGAAAGTCTCATCTATGTACATCTCTATCTCCTTTAGCTCCTCAGTTCAGCCACTCTGGTCTCTGGAGTGCATTGGAGACAACTTAAGGAGACATTATTAAGGGCACAAGAGCAAACTATCCTAATGAGCAGGAAAAATAAGAAGTCTGTGTGACCAAATGCATTCCCTATACACCATTGTAATAATCTTTGTACAAAATATGCCTTGTGAGGAATCATTTCAAAACTATAACTGGCTGGTCAATAATATTATGGTAAAATGTGTGTAGTGACATTATATGTAAAATTATGAATTCCCCCTGAATGATGTTGGTGGCACATGTTCAAACCCACATAGCACGAATTAGGCAGGACTGGTCAAGCAGATCCTAAACAAAGAAATGTGTGGTTACGTCAGTTTACATATAAGTTATAAAGAGGGTCCCTGGACAGTGAGAGGGGTTAGATGGGAAGCAAGTAATATCTTAATTTCAGCAAACAGAGATGAGAGGAAACAGTGTGCATCCTTTTTCACCATCAGATACCATAGAATCATAGAATATCAGAATTGGAAGGGACCTCAGGAGGTCATGTAGCCCAACCCCCTGCTCAAAGCAGGACCAATCCCCAACTAAATCATCCCAGCCAGGGCTTTGTCAAGCCTGACCTTAAAAACCTCTAAGGAACGAGATTCTACCACCTCCCCGCTCATTCTTCTCTTCTGCAGACTAAACAATCCCAGTTCCCTCAGCCTCTCCTCATAAGTCACCATGTCACCTTTAACATTAGAAAGAACTTTAACTAGGGGGTAACCCTCAGGAAAATGCATTTCAAAGCATAACTGAACTAATAAAAGTGAGGGGCAAAAACACCCCAAGTTATCTCTCCCTATTCATTTATCTCGTCACCTAAGACAACAAAAGAAACA
Source organism: Mauremys mutica (assembly GCF_020497125.1). Taxonomy (NCBI): domain Eukaryota; kingdom Metazoa; phylum Chordata; order Testudines; family Geoemydidae; genus Mauremys; species Mauremys mutica. The sequence continues at coordinate 362,696,028 of NC_059072.1, read as the reverse complement.
GCTGAGTGACTTTGGGAGCAGATCCTGGCCTGAGAATTTGGTCAGCAATGTTACTGGAAACCTGTGATAAGAGTTTCACCTTGAACCAAGTCTAGTTTGTTAAGTTTAGAAAGCGGTTTTATCTTTATATTTTTTGTAACCATTTCTGACTTTAATGCCTTGTTGCTTGTACTCACAACCTATCTATCTGAAGGTAAATAAACGTCTTTAATTCTGTAATTAAAATTAATCTAATGTTGTGAATTGTTTGGGTAACTTAATGTAAGGTAGCAGACTGTTGTATGTTGATCCCCTTAGAGGGGCAATAGAAATAATATATCTGGAGTGTCTAGAAGAGGACTAAATAGGGCAAAAACACATTTTGGGGGCAAATCCAGGACTGGAGTGTGTTGGGGTCATCCTGCAAGTAGTAATCAAGGCTGCTAGAAGCCAGAGTGTGGCTGGTGTTTGCTATCAGGCTGCTGGGGTCAGAGTTGCTGGACCAGGGCTGTGGCTATACACAGACAATCAGGGTGTGACCTGCATGCAGTTTGTTTGTGAGGAGCCCAGGTTGGGAGCTATAGCAGCAAAGCATTGTGAGGCACCCAGGTTGCAGTGCAGGGCTGACACTGCCCCTCAAAGGTCTGGATTGCACCTCCAGGGTGTCATAGTATTATAAGAAATCACCCTGGCTTAACCAGGAGATCTTCTATGACCTGAAACTCAAAAAAGAGTCATTTCAAAGTGGAAACTAGGTTAAATTATTCAGGATGAATATAAAAAAAAATTACAAAAGCACATGGGGACAAAATTAGAAAGACCAAGGCACAAAGAAGAGAAAACTATCTAGGAACATAAAGTGTAACAATAAAATATTTTACTAATATAATAGAAGAATGAGGAAGACCAAGGACAGAGTAGGCCTATAACTCAATGAGGAGGAAAAGCCAATAACAGAAAACACAGCAACAGCCAAAGTGTTAAATACATTTTTGTTTCAGTTTTCACCAAAAAGGTTAGCAGTGATTGGATGATTAACATAGTGAACATTAGTGTAAACGGAATAGGAACTGGGTCTAAAATAGGGAAAGAATAAGTTAAGACTTACTTAGACAAGTTAGAAGTCTTCAAATTGGCAGGGTCTGCTGAAATACATCCTAGAATACTTAAGGAACTGGCTGAAGAGATCTCTGAGCCATTGGCGAGTATTTTTGAGAACCTGTGAAGGATCGGAGAGATCCCAGAGGACTGGAAAGGGGAGAATAAAGTACCTATCTATAAAAAGGGGAATAAGAACAACCCAGGGAATTATAAACCAGTCAGCTTAATTTCGGCACCCAGAAAGATAATGGCGCATATAATCAAACAATTTGAAAGCACCTAGAAGATAATATGGTAATAAGTAACAGTTAAAATAGATTTGTCAAGAATAAATCATGTCACACCAACATAATATCCTTCTTTGACAGGTCTTATGGATATGGGGGAAGCAGTATATGTGATATATCTCGACTTTAGTAAGGCTTTTGATACTGTCTCACATGACCTTCTCATAAGCAAACTAGGGAAATATAACCTAGACCAGAGGTTCTCAAACTGGGAGGTGGGCACCCTTAGGGGACCCAGAATGTATTTGGGGTGAGGAGACAGGCATGAGAAGCTTTAGGGAAAAAAAACATTTTATCCACAGCAATGAATAACTAGCAAAGACATATCAGGTGCTCATATGATGCTGTGAATTTGACTCTACGGTATATGTTGCTGTGGCTTTTGATGGATTTCTGTTAAGCTTGCATAGCATTATACAAAATCATTGCCATCTGTATGTTAATCTGTTTGCTACAATGTGGTGTGCACAATTAATTGCAAGCATCGACCACAGTCACAGTTTTGCTTTTGCTCTTATTACAATGGATTGTTGGCTCTGTTTGAATCAATACCTTACTGGTTTAATATTTAGTGAGAGTTGCATGGGTGTTTTTAATCAGTATATGTACTTGTGTGGCGGTGTGTGTGTAAACGACAGACACAAAGAAGGGGGGCACGATCAAATAAGTTTGAGAACCACTGGCCTAGACAAACCTGCTATAAGGTGGGTGCACAACTGGTTGGGAAGCTGTACTCCGAGAGTAGTTATTAATGGTTCACAATTGAACTGGGAGGGCATATTGAGGGGGTCCCGCAGAGCTCTATCCTGGATCTGGTTCTATTCAATATCTTTATAAATGATTTGGATAATAGCACAGAAAGCACACTTAAAAAGTTTGCAGGTGATATGAAGCTGGGAAGATTGAAAGTGCTTTGGAGGACAGGCTTAGAATTCAGAATAATCTGGACAAACTGGAGAAATGGTCTAAAATAAATAGGATGAAATTCAAGAAGGACACTTAGTACAGAATAAGCCAAGGATAGGCAAACTTTTTGGCCCAAGGGCCACATTGGGGTTGTGCAACTGTATGGAGGGCCGGGTAGGGAAGGCTGTGCCTCCCCAAACAGCCTGACCCTCACCCCCTATCCACCCCCTCCCACTTCCCGCCCCCTGACTGCCCCCCCTCAGAACCCCCAACCCATCCAACCCCCCTGGTCCCTGTCCCCTGACCACCCCTTCCCGGGACCCCCCACCCCTAACTGCCCACAGGCATCCCACCCCCTTATCCAACCCCCCTGCTCCCTGTCCCCTGACTGCCCTCCCAACCCCTATCCACATCCCTGCCCCCTGACAGGCTCCCCTGGATTCCCACTCCCAACCCTCCCTGTTCCCCATCCCCTGACTGCCCCCCCCAGAACCTCCACCCCATCTAACTGACCTCTCCTCCCTGACTGCCCCCCAGGACCCCCTGCTAACTTTCCCAACCCCCCCACTCCCCCGCCCCTTACCAGCAGCAGGAGCTCACAGCCGCGACACACAGCTAGAGCCAGCTGCGCTCCCCACGCTGCCCAGAGGGAGCAGCGGGCCAGAGCACGGCCTGCGCAGTGGTGTGGCTGCGGGGGAGGGAGACAGCTGGGGAGGGGGGACTAGGCTCTCCGGCCGGTAGCTTGGGGGCCAGGCAGGACGGTCCCGTGGGCTGGATGTGGCCTGCAGGCCGTAGTTTGCCCACATCTGGAATAAGCAGTTGAACAAATACAAAATGAGAAATGACTGCCTAGGAAGGAGTACTGCAGAAAAGGATCTAGGCGTTATAGTGGATCACAAACTAAATTTGAGTCAACAATGTAATACAGTTGCAAAAAAAGTGAATATCATTCTGAGCTGTAAACAACACATGAGAAGTAATTCTCTGATTCTGTTCAGCACTGATAAGGCTTCAACTGGAGTACTGCGTCCAGTTCTGGGCACAATACTTTGGGAAAGAAGTGGACAAATTGGAAAAAATCCAGAAGAGAGCAACAAAAATGATTCAAGGTCTGGAAAACACAAGTTACCTGGAAAGATTGAAAAAACTGAATTTGTTGAGTTTGGAGAGAAGAATACTGAGAGGTGACAAACATTGATATAATAATTACATAAATTGTTCTGGCAGCAAAGAATCCTGTGGCACCTTATAGACTAACAGACGTTTTGCAGCATGAGCTTTCGTGGGTGAATACCCACTTCTTCGGATGCAAGTGGTGGAAATTTCCAGGGGCAGGTTTCTTTGCTGCTTTTACAGATCCAGACTAACACGGCTACCCCTCTGATACTTGACATAAATTGTTCTCCTTATCCAGTGAGGACAGCACAAGAAGTAACGGGCTTAAACTGTATCAAGGTTGATTTAGGCTAGACATTATGAAAAAAATTCCTAACTGTAAGAGTAGTTAAGTACTGGAACAAATTACCTAGGATGGTTGTGGAATCTCCATCATTGGAGGTTTTTAAGAACAGCTTAGACAAACACCTGTCAGGGATGGTATTTCTACATAATACTTAGTCCTGCCTCAGTGAATGCACCTACTGTAGTAGATGACCTATGGAGGTGCCTTCCAGTCCTACATTTCTATGAGTCTATGTGTTGCAAGTGAATAACAATGAGGTGTGCTCATTATAAGCACAATTACAGAGCCCTCTGGAAAATAATTATGCTTTGTGACATACTGTGCCATTCTAACTGTGGTCGACTGGTGGGGGAAAAAGGCTTTAGGCAATAATTATTTACTCACTAATTCTGAAAGGCTTGTTTTGGAGTTGTTTAGGCTGATTAAGTAAATAGACAGAGTACATAGGCTTCCTGCTCTCCTTTCACAACTTACTTGGAAACAATTACAGCGCATTCAGAGCAGGTGAGTGTTAAACCTGGTATTATGATACCAGCATGGAGGGGAGATCTATTACTCAGCAACTCCCACACATGCATAAGAATCACAGAATATCCATAGAGGTGGACAGAGCTTTAAACAGCCTCTCCCTGACACAGTGGGTTACTCCACTCCCAGAGGGAGGAGGCAGGGAAACCTTTGGGAAAGCAGTGGCTGAAGTGAGACAATTCTGATGCAAAAAGTCATTTGAAATGTTTGAGAGATGAGCCTTAAACAAAACCTTAGCTCTAAGCAACCCTGATTCACTCCATTACAGAGATTAAAAGGGCCAGCTATAAAATCTGGATCTTGTGTCCTAACTGATTAGGAACTTCTGGAATGAATCACACAGACCCTGTATGTAGATTTAACCTAAGATCCCACAGACCACTGCAGGTTTAATCCTGCAGCTCACAGAACACATCATGCAGATTTCCCATTTGCAGCTAATTCTGCAAGCAGGGCCAGAATCAGGCCCTGCACTGGCACCTCAGAGGGCCCCATGCCAGTGCCTTTTTAATTTTTACTCACCTGGCAACACTCCGGGTCTTCGGCGGCATTTCGGTGGCGGGCCCTTCACTCGCTCCAGGTCTTTGGCAGTATTTCGGTGGTGGGTCCTTGAGTGCTGCCGAAGACCTGGAGTGAGTGAAGGACCCGCTGCCGAAGACCCGGAGCCCCGCCGGGTGAGTACGAATCGGGCCCCACACTTGCTAAAGCCGGCCCTGTCTGCACTCTCCAGTCAAAACCAAAGCCTGGAATGGACTACCGCAGGGGTGGGCAAACTTTTTCGGCTGAGGGCCACATTTGGGTATGGAAATTGTATGGCGGGCCATGAATGCTCACGAAATTGGGGGTTGGGGTGTAGGAGGGGGTGAGGGCTCTGGGATGGGGCCAGAAATGAGGAGTTCAGAGTGTGGAGGGGGCTCTGGGTTGGGACCAAGGGTTTTGGAGGGCAGGACAGGGATCAGGGCTGGGGCAGAGGTTTGGGTGAGTGAGGGGATCAGGGGTGCAGGCTCTGGATGGTGCTTACCTCAAGCAGCTCCCGGAAGCAGCAGCATGTCCCCACTCTGGCTCCTATATGGAGGTGTGGCCAGGCGCCTCTGCGCGCTGCCTCGTCTGCAGGTGCCACCCCTTCAGCTCCCATTGGCCGCAGTTCCCAGCCAATGTGCACTGTGGAGGCAGTGCTTGAGTTGAGGGCAGCGTGCGGAGCCCCCTGGCTGCCCCTACATGTAGGAGCTGGAGGGGGGGACATGCCACTGTTTCCAGGAGCTGTGTGCAGTCACGGCACACACTGAGCGGGGCAAGGCCCAGACCCCACTCGCCTGCAGGAGCTCGAGGGCCAGATTAAAACATCTGAAGGGCTGGATGTGGCCCCCGGGCCATAGTTTGCCCACCCCTGGACTACTGTGACCCAGCTGTTACACTTGCTATTATAAAAAGCCAGCATGGATCACAGAATGGATTCTCCACAAACACTACATTTCTGAGTTTGGATTCCCCCTCAAAGCCTACCCCCAGTAAGAATGCACATTTTCAAGTCTCTCATCATTTCAAATCTCCAGCAACCTATGTGAAAATATTTCACAGTTAATTACTCACTTGATTTTAAACACCCTCAGAGCAAACTCCTACCAACACTTCACAGCAACAACTCAATTTGGCAATTAGAAGAATTAAATCTAATTTAAAGCACCATCAACAAGTCTTTAGGTTAGTTTTAAGCACAGACCAGGCTTCTGTTTCTCTGTTCCAAGGGAGCTGTGACTTCCACAGGCAGTTAACACAAGAAAGGATAAAACTTAAATTTAACCCAGATTTTGGTGTATGGTAGCATTCACCCTGAGAAGACATGACATGTAATTAATTCAGCAAGCTGTTGGCTTCTGCTGACAAGGGAAAAAAATGGCTCCAGATACAGTCGTGGTGAATCACTTGCTGCTCTTCTCTGGTGAGAGCTGTCTCTAGGTCAGGGCTAAAGTTCATCATGATGTTGTTCTCTCTTTCTTTAAAGTATCAGAGGGGTAGCCGTGTTAGTCTGGTTCTGTGGAAGCAGCAAAGAATCCTGTGGCACCTTATAGACTAACAGACGTTTTGCAGCATGAGCTTTCGTGGGTGAATACCCACTTCTTCGGATGCAAGCAGTGGAAATTTCCAGGGGCAGGTGTGTATATATAAGCAAGCAAGAAGCAAACTAGAGATAACGAGGTTAGATCAATCAGGGAGGATGAGGCCCTGTTCCAGCAGCTGAGGTGTGAAAACCAAGGGAGGAGAAACTGGTTCTGTAATTGGCAAGCCATTCACAGTCTTTGTTTAGTCCTAAACTGATGGTGTTAAATTTGCAGATTAGGCCTCATCCTCCCTGATTGATCTAACCTTGTTATCTCTAGCTTGCTTCTTGCTTGCTTATATATACACACCTGCCCCTGGAAATTTCCACTGCTTGCATCCGAAGAAGTGGGTATTCACCCACGAAAGCTCATGCTGCAAAACGTCTGTTAGTCTTTCTTTAAACTAACTATTGGGATGGTTAGATTATTTAAGAACCAGCATTGTTCTCAGCCCTGCCTTTTGAGTAATTTGCAATGTAAAAGAGAGACTCAGTAAGAATAGAGCAAAAGTTGAAAGAGATGAGATGTGGTGTTAAATCAAAACATTACGTCTATACAACTGCAGCATCGCTTTCCTAGTTATGGAATATTCTGGGTTCAGTGCCCATCAATGAAGTGTCTAAGCAGTGGGGTGGTGAGAGCTGTTCTGGGATGATACAGAACTGAAAGAAGAGAGCCTTTAGGAATGGATTGAAAGAGGAGGGGCGTACTAGGATTGAGAAGTTGTACTAATCACATAGGGGGGCAGAAGAAGAGTCCATAAGGACAAGAGTGGGAGCAGATGATGAAGGATTCAGTGAAGCTCAGAAATGGGAATTCTGTGAAGAGAAGCACAATAAGAAACAACAACCACTATGAAGGCCAGGGTGAAGTTGTAGCAGACTTTGAAGTGGAAAATGAGAAATCGGAGCTCAATATGACAGGCAACGGGGAGCACAGAGGTACCTATGTAGCCTAAGAGCAAACTAACATGCTGCTAGACCAACTAGTACAGTACATCTTTCCTCTCCCTTCCTAGAAATGAGAAACAGAAGAGAAAACCAATGGGGTTCCCAATCTTAGGAGAACAAGCTTTCCTGAAGAGTGCCAGGAACTCTGCGGTTTCACCTAGGCTGGCAATCTTGTAAAATCAGTGGCAAGCCATCCTCTAGCCAGCTAGGCATGTGAAAAGAAAAGTGTTGTTCATACATTTTCAAACTTGCTAAGTGGTCTGCCTCAGACTGATTTATGGGTGAGAGTCTGAGTTATATATTTGTATTTATTTCAATCGTTTAAGGAGTACAGTCTATAGCAAAAGAAACAAAAATAATTATATATATAAGCCAGAAAGAGCCCAGCTCCAGGTACAATCCAGACGTAGGAGAACCAGATGTGAAGTTCAGCTCCTCGGGAATCTCTTCCATCTATGATTAGCTGGGAGCTTCTAGCTTGCCTCTGAGTGCCAGAGTATATCCTCAGACATCAACAAGCTCCATTACTCTCTTCCACACACTGGTGAGAGATCTAACCCATGAGTTAACCCTTGGCTTGCTGGTAACACAACAACTGTTGTGTGCACTGGGATATGGGTATAGTAGACTTTGATCTTTGGATACCATAACTGGTTACACTTTGGGAATCTTACTGATCATAGATTCAAGAATCCAGCTACAAAGCCTAAGACTATACATGTGTATCTGAAGTGGAGACAGTCCTACATCAATTTTTTGAAGAATGATTATATGCAATTTTATATTTCATACTTTATCAGAAAAAAAGTTAGCATAAAATGGCCAGGCTTCCTTTTTTGGACCTTTTCCATAGCCTATCCCTTATTTGGTTCTCACGTAGGAAATTAATATTGGATACGTAACCTACTAGCTAAAATGATCAGACACACATAAGGCTTCTTAAGAATGATTTTGAAAAATCATCTTATTGTATAACTTCCCACAGGATAGTCTCAGTCTAGAGGAAAGTGGTAAATACAAAAGGATCCTTGTGCCAGATTAGTTGTTAAAAGGAAGAAAAAGTGAAAGATCAGTTCTGAGGAATTACTGGCCACATTGCCACTTAACTCCCAAGGAAGAATGAGCTTGGAACGCAAGCATCAGCAGACATAGCAAGTGACTTTGTCCTCATTTTGTGCAGGTAAACAAGGGTCACCCATAATATTGATATTGGATTAGCCAGCTAATTGGATCAGGCAGACTAAGAAGGTTAAACGAACTAATTGCTGCTACTTCCTTTCTTGAATCATTAGAGACAATAAGGGAGCCCATTCTCTCACTTTTGTCAAAGTGTGGCCTGATGGATTTGATTAACATGTTTTAAGAGCCATAAGACTTCAGTACTTGCTGATCTCTGTTTTGAAATCCTTCCAGTGCTGTGAGTCTTTACTGAGTTTGACGTGATGAGAACTTGAGAATGTTGAATAGCAAAATCACTAGGAAGCACTATGCCCATCACAACAGAGAAGGAATTTTGCTAAATATGTTTCATTATACAAAATTCAACAGCTAAATTTGGGTCTCACTCTTACCAAGTGCAGTATGCCCTGCCAGAAAATAGCCGGTTCATCTGTTGGACCAGCATTATAGCATCTTGTCTGTGATAGAAAGCTTAAGAGCCTGTCAGGCTTCCTTGCATAAACTAGGATTTTCAGGGCTTTCTAACTCTGGATTAGAGATTTCAACCAGGCTGCCAAGGTTCTCGGACTAAGGTGGATTTATTTATTTATTTTAAAGAAAGAACTTTCCATTACTACCGTTATACTCTTTCTACTCCAGTGCAAACAATGCTTTCTTAGACCCATAGATCTGACAGAGCTGGAAAAAAACGATTGGATTCGCTGGTTTCATTTTCTTGCCAGTGCTGGATAACTTCCTATAGTACATTTTCTACTGCAGTGGTTCTCAAACTTTTGTACTGGTGATCCCTTTCACATAGCAAGCCTCTGAGTGCAACCCCCACCCCATCAATTAAAAATGCTTTTTTATATATTTAACACCATTATAAATAATGGAGGCAAAGCAGGGTTTGGGGTGGAGGCTGACAGTTCTCAACCCCGCCATGTAAGAACCTTGCAACCCCCTGAGGGGTCCTGACCCCCAGTTTGCTGCTCTACTGCTTTCCTAGGCTAGTTTTAAATGTCCAAAGCAGAGCAGGGGTATACACAGCCAAAAAGTATTCTTAACCCACATGCCTCAGTGACCTATTTGTGACCTTTCTTATTCACTTCTGGGGAGGTGAGTGATTTGCCAGACATTTGTGAGAATATGCATACTGGAAATGCTCCTGCAGCCATTTGGAATGCTCGGTAGAGGCAAGAAGGTGCTACCTGGAGTTAGGAGGAGCTCCAGAAGGCACTGAGCCCACCCATCCTTTCTGGGGGACATGCCACATAGTGTGGAGGGAAACCCCTGGATCCACTGTACCAGGTTGCTCCCAGTTGGTCCCATGGCAGTTAAAATAGGTCCTGCTACGTCTTGGACTCATCCTTGCTTCTTGTTGCTCTGACTGACTACATTGAGAATGCGCTTGTATAGCTTATCCCTCCTCATCTTCCTCACTTGCTGTAGGGCTTCTGAACCTGTGCAACATGTTAACTCCGCTACTTGCAATTGGCTCCACTCAGATGTGCCCCAGAATACTTTCCACCATTTCCCATCATATTTCGTAGTAGATGGTAAGTCCTACTTTATCAGTCCTGCTACTCGGGGAGGATCCATTGGAAGTGGCTATGCAAATCTTCTTCAGCCGAGAATGGGAGTGGAGCTGAGCTCCCAGGTAACTGCTCCTGACTCATCTGAGGGCCAAGATTCATAGGCTGAGAACTGCTCTCCTAGTGCACCCCCAGCTTTCGTACCAAATAAAGTGCCTTAACTAAGTCATCATTGATTGCAATGAACAAGGAGGCAGATTTGGTAATTGGAAACAAGCATGAATAGATGCAAATTTCCATTCTGCAGTGATGGCCTTTTGCTGGGTAAAAATACATGTTAGAAAAAATTAAAGTATTTGAATAAACGTTTACAAAAACGTTAAATGGATTTTACAGACCCATCCTTTTTACATTCTCCTTCCCCTTTTGTATAAAGGGGCTTTCCATAAATTTACCACTGATTGGCAACAGAGGTACACTGCGAGTGAGAATGCAAAGTGACACCTGTGAATTACATTGCTCTGAAATGAATTCCTCCCGCAAGACTACCAGGACTCACAGGATCAGCTAGCTCTGGTCATTGTAGCCAGGGGCTTAATGCCTAATCCCTCCCTAGTCCTACATAAGAGGGCTGTAATCATTCTGCACACTGCTCTTAGGAATGTAATAACAGAGCTTTGAAACTACAGCATATATTTCAGAAAGGTTCAGACCTTCATACATATATTGTTTCTGTGATAATTCGGTGCATAGTTATGAGGGGATCTCTAAAACTACACGTCAAGTGCTTTGGAGAGCCTATTGTCCTACCTATGAGAGAGAGAAAATAAAGCAAGACCAAAAATGTCATGAGTACTATTTGGCTGAGCCATTCCAGTAAACTTCACTATGACTAGTGATCCTTCTAAATACCTGACAGCATGCAGCACTTAATTGGATGGCTACCAAGATCACTAGATTACATTTTAGCCTCAATATTTCCCCATGTGTTAAGCATAAATGAAGACAAAAGTGCATCTTTATAAATACAAACAGTTCAAGAAAAACAATCTTTAGCAGGACTTGAGCCAGGCCAGACCCTGGTTTATTTTAGATTACCTTAGACCCGGGGTCGGCAACCTTTCAGAATTGCTGTGCCGAATCTTCATTTATTCACTCTAATTTAAGGTTTCGCGTGCCAGTAATACATTTTAATGTTTTTAGAAGGTCTCTTTCTATACGTCTATAATATATAACGAAACTATTGTATGTAAAGTAAATAAGGTTTTTTAAATGTTTAAGAAACTTCATTTAAAATTAAATTAAAATGCAGAGTCCCCCGGACCAGTGGCCAGGACCTGGGCAGTGTGAGTGCCACTGAAAATCAGCTCACGTGCCGCCTTCGGCACGCATGCCATAGGTTGCCTACCCCTGCCTTAGACAGTAGTTCGTGCCAACATGAGTATGATCTTAATCCTCTGCCGCCTTCTTCACTGGCTTCTGCTTCAGGGCCTGCCCCTTATGTGTGGTAACAAATTGATATGATTCAACAGAGTGATGCAGTTCAGAAAAAGGCTTCTATCATTCTGGGAGGGATTAAAAGGCATGTTGTAAGTCATAAGCGATAACTGTCCTGCTCCACTCGGCACTAGTAAGGCCTCAGCTGGAGTCATGTGTCCAATTCTGGACTCCATGCTTGAAGAAAAGTATGGACAAATTAGAAAGAGACTGCAGAGGAGAGCAACAAAAACAACATAAGGTTTAGAAAACCAGACCTATGAGGAAAAGTTTAAAAAACTGGCCACATTTAGTCTTGAGAAAAGAAGGCTGACAGGGAGACATGATAACAGTCTTCAAATATGGTGAGGGTTGTTAAAAAGGGAACTGTGACCAATTATTCTCCACGTACACTGAAGGTAGGATCAGAAGTCTTCAGCTTACTCTGCAGCACAGAGATTTAGGTTAGTTATTAGGAAAAACATTTTTAACTAAAAGGATAGTTAAGTGCTGGAATAGGCTCTAAGGGAAATTGTGGAATCCTCATCATTGGAGGTTTTTAAGAACAGCTTAGACAATCACCTGTCAGGGATGTTCTAGGTTTATGTGGTCCGGCCTCAGTTCAGGGGGCTGGACTAGATGGCCTCTCATGGTCCCTTCCAGCCCTACATTACTATAAATGAAGGGGAGATGGATCAAGTAGCCTTTCTGCCCCTGTGCAGCCCACGTAAGGGCCAGGCAGAATTTAATTTTTGCTTTAATGGAGAGGTCAGGGATTATTCCTGTCCTGCTCCCTTGGGAGTGCACAGTGCCTCAAAGGAAGTGGCAGAGAAGAGACGGGGCCATGGCTCCATACCATTCCCCTGCACCAGCTTGTGGAAAGGGATCAGCATGCAAGTGGGACACTCCTCTACATACCAGATAATGTATCCCTTGAGGCAGTGAGGATTCACATTGCTTCTTACTCTGGTCTGTGCCTAATAGGCATAATCCAGCCTGAGTAACAGGGAAAACTAAGGATTTGAGGGACAACGGGAGGGGGATACCTAGGAAGGATGGAAGCGAAGCTGGGGAATGGCTCACTCGATAACTAGATGGGTGCCACTTCATCAGAAGCTTTGCGAACTGGTGGTGTTCAGAAAGCAGAGCAGGCAGTTGGGGAAGAGATGTCTTAGAGGGGCATCTGGTTAGATTGGCTAAACATCAGACTGATGTTTAAATTTCCATCAATCTTCCAACACTAAATGGCTCATTTCATCCAGCCTGCTCCTCCCTAAACCAATGGTGATACCTTTTGTGGAAACTGGCCAGTCCACTGCCCCACACTGGAGCAGCTGGGCCTCTGGTGGCAGCTGGTCTGTGTAGCACTGTTACTGATAAACCTCATCACAGGGGATGATATCTGAGCTCCTGCCTATGCAGCTTTTCAGCCCCTCTAACTTGCAAGGCAGGAGTAGTGGGACCAACAGGACTGAGGGACCAAGAGCTGGGCAGCAGAAAAGAGGATTGGGTCCGTGGTCACTCTATATGTCAGAAGTGAAGATAGATGTTCAGATAGTGCAAGAAAATCAAACTCCAGCAGGCCCTTAGCCACACCAGACCCCCATTTGCTTTATATTAAACAACAGTGTTTCCCAAACTTGGGATGCCGCTTGTGTAGGGAAAGCCCCTGGCGGGCCGGGCCGGTTTGTTTACCTGCCCCTTTTGCAGGTCTGGCCGATCGCAGCTTCCACTGGCCACAGTTTGCTGCTCCAGGCCAACGGGAGCTGCTGGAAGCGGCGGCCAGTACGTCCCTCGGCCTGTGCCACTTCCAGCAGCTCCCATTGGCCTGGAGCGGCCAGTGGGAGCCTCGATCAGCCGGACCTGTAGACACGGCAGGTAAACAAACCAGCCCGGCCTGCCAGGGGCCTTCCCCGCACAAGCGGCATCCCAAGTTTGGGAAACACTGTTATACAAGATGAGGAAGCCAGTGTAAACTTTCTTCAGAGTAAGCTGCCTCACTGGCCTCCTATGTGGAGACCTCACAGCTCAAGAGAAATACCGTAAAAAATGTTTACGTTTCATTGCATATCTGATACATTATGCACATCCTTAGTGGTCATTTCTGCAAAGTAACCCAGTTAGTTATACAGTGGAAGAACTTAATGTGAGGGAAGAAACTTAAGATATGCAAGTTCCATTTCTTGATCTCAGCTGCTGATTTGGAAAAGAGAGAGTGCACCAGTATATGGGAAAAAAGTTATTTCCCAATGGTTGAGAACCAGCACATGTACAAGATATCAATGGGAGTTGAGGGAGATGAGTGCCTTGCAAGGATCAGGCCCTATCTGATGGCCTCACCATCCCCACAGCTATAATTGCAGCAAAGAGTCCTGTGGCACCTTATAGACTAACAGATGTTTTGGAGCATGAGCTTTCGTGGGTGAATACCCACTTGGTCGGATGCAACATCTGACCAAGTGGGGATTCACCCACGAAAGCTCATGCTCCAAAACATCTGTTAGTCTATGAGGTGCCTCAGGACTGTTTGCTGCTTTTACAGATCCAGACTAACACGGCTACCCCTCTGATACTTGACAGCTATAATTGTAATTGAAATTGTGTCCTTTACCATACAGCAATTTTCCCCAGACCATCCCACATGCTTCCTGTTTTCTTATAAACTGCAAGCATTATCCTTTGTTGCTCAGTCAGAAAAAAAAAACCTTTATTGCCACAAATACAGCCAGTTTCATTACATTACAAAACACTGTTGACACAATTATTGAGGTTTAATAAAGACAAATTAACTCTACAATGTATTGAGTTACTGGCATTCCTAATTATACAACAAAGTGCTCATTTGACAGAGCCGTGCTAATTCCATCAGTTTTTGTTCAGTCCTGAACAGCTGTACAGTCTGACTGATGGGGAATTTCCAGCAATTTTCCAACACTAAACACCTCATTTTATCCAGACCATCTGGCGAAGTTCCCAGTGAGGAACTGACAATTCTCCAGTATTTACGTAAATTAGGTCAAATCAAACTCTCACTAGCAGCTTGTACACCCACAAAGAAAAGTACGAGCTGACAGCTTCCATGTGCAGCTTCCCTCCTTTACTATGCAGTTTGTTTCAAGTAGGGGTGGGCGGCAAATCATAATTATTCCTGTTGTTTGTACAAGGAGCGTGATGTGCTTTTCAGCTCAGAGAGTAAGATAAGGTCCTTGCCCACAAACAGCCTACAATCTAAAGCAAAACAAACAAATAGCTGTCACAAGGACAAAGAAGAGGCAGGAAGGATGTAACATTAGACTAGATCCTTAGATGGTATCAGTCAAGGTAGCTCCACGACAGTCAATGAAAGATCTGAGCCTGATCTGGATTTTGAACTCGCCCTATTTTGGGGTGTTCAAAGCCAGGGGTTTTTACTTGGTCCTTTGGAGACATAAGGGCTAGATGTAAATCTCAGATCTGAAACCAGGTGTCTGTTCTGAACCAAAGTCCTCAAGTGAATGTGTTTGGATCCAGTGTATTGGTTTGAGGCCCATTTCTGCTTGACAGATATGGAAACCAGGCTACATAACTGCGAGATTCCCGCTGGATCCCCTGGGTCTGCAGCAAAGTGTCTGTGAGAAAGAGAGAGCGAGCAGGATGTGTTTGTTAAATACTGACACAGATTCATTATAATCACAACAGAAAAAATGCCATAATTCTGCAGAGGAGGGAGGACCACTGATTATCCTAGGCCTTCCTAACACAAAGCCTCTGTGCGCAATCAGTTTTTTATAGCGATGAGGTTCACAAATAAAAAGCAGTTCCATCTCACTACAGTATTAATATACTTTTCTGATAGGGATAGGGGCAGGTGTATGTACTGAAGGTTTATTGATTTATTTGTGATTGCTGAGTGCTCATTAGATAGAGGGAGCTGTGGAAGCTGGAGAGTTTGCTCTCTGCCTTGGCCTCTGATTATAGTCAATCCTTGAAGCAAAGTTGCTCCCTGTGAACTGGGCATTGGTGTTGGAATGAGATTCTTGAAAGAAGGGATGGCCTGCATCTCTGTTCCGGGACAGGTATATGTGTAAGTAAAACCAGTTAAATTTAGAATATCCCAGACTGCTCATCAATAATTTCTTCTCCACTGGGAAGTGGCCATGCAAGGTCTTGTGACATGAGTTGTCATTTGGCAAAGGAATGATGCTGATGTTGAAAAAAAAAGGGCAATAATAATTGAAGCAACCTGCGTGGAACATGGAGGGAGGAGCACAGATTGTAAGTGAGGTTGTCACCTGTCCAGGTTTTCCCAGCATTGTCCCTTTTTTGAGGTAGCTGTCCTGAGAAATCTAGGGCTGCTCAGTACATACAGCCATCCAGCCAGTTTTATGGACTCTGGCTCATCCCAGAGGTCCTGGTTTCTGGTACTTCAGAGGTGGCGCCTCTATCTGTGGCTAGAAAGCTACTGCTGCAGAACCTCTGTAAATAGTTCTCTTAATGAAGAGCCAGTTTAATTTTGGAAACATGGACTTCTCTCATCTTACCCAGAATGTGTATACATTCCTATGTAAACAATCATAATCTCATAGTGTATGTAGTGTATTAAGTCACTGATTTCTGATTTAAGTAGGTGGACCAGATCCTGCTCCTGTGAGTGCTCTAATCACTGGGCTACAGAGTCTCTCACATGCTCTCTCTCGCACCAAATGTTCCTTTCACTAATTATCCAGAGTGGAACAGCTTCGACAGGAGAGATTGAGGAACCCCATCAGAATACCCCATGGCCCAGTGGTTAGAGCCATCACCTGAAAGGTGGCAGATTCCTGCCAAATCCCTTCCGCCACAAGCAGAAGTGACTTCAACTGGGGCTCTCCAACATCCCAGATAATGACTCTAATCTCTGGGCTAAAAGTTGCTTCCTCCTCCAGCTATTTTGTGTAAACTTGTCTATAGGGACCTGATCCAGTAAGTGGGTTCTAAGTCCACTTACCGGATCAGGCCCTGCAGGCAATTAGGCACCCTGTATTAGACGGGCCTCTGAACTTAACTGGGACTGTTCCAGTTGGGAAGATCCTGAGTGCTGCTATCCAGCCTTGGGGACTACAACTCTCATGATGCCCTCAGGAAGAGAGAGAGAGAGGCATTCTACTTCTAGGGGATAGAGGGAGAGCAATTGGTGGACTGCAACTTGTGTATGAGGAGCTGAAATCCTTGTCAGGGGAGTGGAGGTTGCTATAAGGAGCTATGTCCAAGCCAGGAGCTGATTGTAAGCTAGTGATAGAAAGTCAGAAGCTGCTGCTGATAGTCTTCTGGGGCTCTGCCCAAGCAGGGAACCTCAGAGGCTGTTGCTTGGCTTCATGGCAACCAGAGCAGAGACTGTTGTGCCAGAACTGCCCGAGGTTGGCCTGCAGTGAAGGCATTGGGAAGGGGGATAGCAAAGAGATGTTAAAGGGTTGCTGTGACCCCTTATGTTGACCCATATTCCTCATAGAGATGTTGTGATATGATTATAGCATATCTGAAATGTATTTTAAGCAAGATGGGTCATGTGAGATATCAGTGGAAAGGTTATGATTTACTGAATATGATTATCATATTTGTAAGCACATATCATTTTGTGTCTGAAGTTAGGAATATTTTCTAAGCACCTATTACACATGTGTTTACACCTGGGGAATGCCCACTAGACAGAATGCAATCAATTTACATTGCTGGCTGGAAAGGACCATTAGGAAAAACAATAGGTCTTTGAAAATGCTAATCTCCCACCTTCCTGGAAAGCCTTCCTGTGGACTCTGCAAATAGACTTTGAGTTATGGCTGCGGGGTCAGTGATCAAATCATCTGATACTGGACTTCATAATAAAATTAGTACTTTTCCACTGATTGAGGGTGGGAATCACACTGGAAGACAAAGGATTCCCGCCTTATGTAAAACCTATTTAAGGCAGGGGAGTGAGAAATCCTGGTTCATTGTTCACTGAATCCCTGCCCAGGAGGACTGCTGTAAACATCTAAGAAACAAAGGTAAGGTGGAGGAGGGGAGGAGAAGGACTGAGCCCAGGCTGGAAGGATGTCTAGACTGTGAATAAAATATCTGAAGGTTTCAGCTACAGGCCAGTGCAGCTGCCCTTCAAGAATCTCTGCAATCTGCCTAAAACAACATTTAAGGTGAGAATGTGCGAGTTGTAACCAGTTTCTTTAGTACTTTAAGATTATATTGTGTGTTTGTTTTATTTGGTAAGTAATCTGTTTTGATCTGTTTACTATCCCTTACAATTACTTAAAATTTATCTCCTGTAGGTAATAAACTTCGTTTTGTTTTCTCTAAAGTCTGTTTGTGGACTTTATAACTGGGGGAGGGGCAAAAAGCTGTGCATATCTTCCTCCACATTGAGGGAGGGGGCAGGTTTCAGTGAGCTTGCGCTGTACAGTTCTCCGTGCAGTGCAAGACGATACAGTTTTGGGTTTACTCTCCAGAGGGGGTGCGCACTTGAGTGCTGGGTAATTCCTTAGTTGAGCTGTCCCATGCAGAGCTGATCTCAGCATGTGTGTGTAAAGCTGCAGCTGGGCGTGTCCCTACCTGTGTGTGTGCTGGGAAAGTGCAGTCTGAAGCCTGAGGGAGGGCTTGGCTGCCTTGCCCCAGCAATACAATGTAAAGGGAACCCAGGCTAGTGGGACAGGCAGGCTCGGTGGTACCCCAGTTTCAAGTGGCACCCCAGGAGGGAACCCATCACAGTTGCTTGAGTCTGAGAAGAAACAAGTGGTGTTATCACCTAACCAGGACCCTTGGTTATAACAACTCCCATCTTTATGTCGTCCTTGGTTAGGGTGACCAGATGTCCTGATTTTATAGGGACAGTCCCCATTTTTGGGTTGTAGCAATGCAGGACTCACCGCTGCTGCGCCTCCTGCTGGTAATCTCAGGGAATTAGCTCTTTTCCAGCCTGGGTGCCCTCTGCAGGCCAGTGTCCTGCTTGTAGCTGGCCCCGTGCCAATCCCAGACCCTGGTGCCCCTTTACCCTGGGGCTGCCCCGTGGCAATACCCCACCGGTCTCTATGGGTCTCCCCTCTCTGGGAAACCCCCAACCCTCTAATCCCCACCTTGCCTCAGTCTGGGCTACTGCCAGTCATCATCTAGCCCCTGCTCCCTGGGGCAGACTGCAGTGTAAAAGCCACTCATCATAGGCAAGGGGGTTTGGATCTGCTGCCTTCCTCTGCCCCCCAGTACCTCTATGGGCCTTGGACCAGGCCCAGCAGCCTGGGGAGTTGCCAGCCTGGAGCTCCCCTGCTCCTCGGCTCTCCCCAGCCCTGCTTCACTTCCAGTACCCTTACTGCAGGCAGCCAGACTCTGCTCTCTCCCAGCCTGGAGAGAGACTTGTTTTTGGGCCTCTGGCTCACAGCCTTTTTATACAGGCCAGCTGCAGTCTGATTGGGGCTGGCTTCCCCAGTCAGCCCAGCTTAGCAGCTCTCAACCACAACCTTCTCCCAGGGCTGACTTTAACCCCTTTTCCACTGGAGTGGGGGAGCCGCCCCTGTCTGGTCACCGTCTCCTTGGTCTACCTTGTCACCTTTTATCTTGGGGGTTCCAGTCCAACTACTGTCTTATGTTATTCGTGGCTCTCCTCCATGTACATCCTAGTCATCCCCATTGTCATTCCGTAATTGCCTGTCATATCAGTTTCAGATTTGTCCTGCAGAGCTCTTCAGTTGTAATTTTTTTGTATCATGTGATTTTGAGGATTTTTCTAAGGCAGCTGTTTAAGAAAACTTGGAGTTTGACTAGTGAGCTCCTAAGTCTCCAAGTTTCAGGAACACAGTTGACCAACTATACAATGGTATTAAATATTCAGAGTTTGGAGGGCAAGATTTCTGTTTCTCCAGATCAGCTCTAGGGTTACAAAAGTACATCTGGTATTCACTATTTTGGCTTTAATGTCTTTGTCTGTTCCACCTGTGTTACTTACAATGCTTCCAAGATATGTGGAATATTTGACCTCTTCTATGACCTGAACGAGTTATTGGTATTTCCTGTTGTGCATTACTTCCCATGGTTTTAGTTTTCTCAGTGTTGATTTTAAACCCTACTAACCCTTGAGATCATTTGTTTTGGTTTGAATGTCTCTATAGGTATGAGATAGCAATTTGATGTCATCTGCAAAGTCAAGGTCTTCTAACTTCTGTGTTAAAGTCCTTTGTATGCCCCTTGGTTGTTCTTTGGTCCTTCTCATTACCCAATCCACTACCAGTAAAAGATCATGGGTGACATAAGACATGCTTGTATCTACCTGGGGAACAAATATTCACTAGTGGGATCTTCAGTCTAGCAGAGAAAGGTATAACATAATCCAATGGCTGAAGTTGAAGCAAGGACAAATTCAGACTGGAACTAAGATGTAATTTTTTTAACTCTGAGTGTAATTAAGCATTGGAGCAATCTACCAAGAGTTGGGGTGGTGTTGCCGACAATTTTTAGATCAAGATTGGATGTTTTTTTAAAAGATACACTTTAGGAATTATTTCGGGGCTGTTCTATGGCCTGTGTTATACATGAGGTCAGACGATGATTATAATGGTCCCTTCTGGCCTTACAATCTATGATGCCAGTAATAACTGAAAATGGCTGCGTCAGTTCACCATTATGTATTACTGTCATGTCATATTTTTATGTAACTTCTGCATGATGGTCACAATTTTTAGAGGGATTCTTAGTAATATACCAACTTCCATAGAAATGTTTTATCATGTATCAAAGGCTTTTTGGAAATCTACATGAATTTTATAAAGTCATGACCACTGTTCAACAGTTCTATGATGATATGCAGAATTACTATTTGAGCTATACCCGATTTTTCTTGTCTGTACCCTACCTGTTCTTGTTGTAACTATTGATCTACCCAATTCATTATTCTGTTTAGAATAATGCACATAAATACTTACATGGGATAGACAGCAATTGAATGTCCCTCAAGTTTTTGCACGGACTAAGACTCCTTTCTTTAGCAGCTTCATTATATGACCCTTTTCCCACTTGTCTGGTATTTTTCTTCTTCCCATATCTTTTGTAAGAGACCTACCAAAATGTCTACTGTTTTCTTTAAGAACTGTGATTGGGATATTTTCCAGGCCTGGTGCCTTTCCACTTTTTCACTGATTGACTGCCTTCTCTGCTTCTAGTTCAATGTTCAGATCTTCTCCTTCCTCTATATCCAGGGGATTGGCCATTGGCATGCCATTCGTTAGCTGATTAAAGCAATACCTCCTTATATTTAATTGTTCTGTTATCTTTGTTGTTAGGTTTCCCTCATTGTATTGAACCAGTTGGTTTTTATTTGTTTTAGTTCCTAATAACTGTCTAATGATAGTGTACATTGCCTTTGTCATTTTGGGCTGCAGCAGTCTGCACTTCTGTTGCCATTTTTGTCTATAAAATCTCATTTGCCTGTTCTTAGGACTCTTTTTGGCCTCTTTGTTCTTTACGGCATATTCCTTCTGTGTCTGTGTTTTTGTTCTTGCTTGATTTCATTTCAGCTTAATTTTGTGTCTTTCTTCTATGTTCTACCATCT